>NC_056751.1:295019241-295236741 GCF_019279795.1 Protopterus annectens | reverse complement strand
AAACTAAGAACTTAAAAATATGCTCAAATCCTTCACTTTTATGATGCATGGCTAAAGCAATATTCTCTTTACCATTCTTAATATCTCGGTAATGCTCCAATATTCTATCTTTGAGATGTCTGTTAAGTCTTACCAATATGAAAAACATGACTCACAAGCTAAATAGACAACATTAGATGTCTTACAATCTGCATAATGAGAGCAATTTAATTTAAACCCTAGTTGGGGATGTGTAAAGTTATTAACTATGTGAATATGTGAACAAGCTGTACAACTTCTACAGGCATAACTACCTGTTCTATCAGACCTACTCAAATGCTTTAAATCAGTAAACCTGTAGCATAAATGACTCTTAAGTGATCTGTTATTGTGAAACGTAAGGTTCGGTCTGTTGTCTAAAACATCCTTCAGTCCATCTACACTTGAGAGAATGCCCCAATTCCTATTAATAACATCACATACTACATTAATATTACTGGCAAACGTTAATGGCATCCTTAATCTGTTATTGTCTTCATGCTTAGAGGCTCGTGTAGTTACAGCTTCAGTAACATCAAGGGATCCCATAGCTTCCCTATTGCCAAAATAGAATTTAAAGCAATCATGTCTAGTCTCCCAAGCTTCATTAATGTATCTATCAACTTCTCGGCTATCATAACCTCTTTCTAAAAACTCAGATTTTAAATTTTGCAGTGCTAAATGCAACTGACTATCATCATTATAAAGTTGCATTACTCTAAACACCTGCCATTTAATCATGTTCCGTTTCGTATGGTTGGGATGCATACTTCTGTTATGCAGCAGCTTATTCTTCCTCACTGGCTTTCTATATAAACTAGTTCAAATGCTGTTCAAATGATCTCTACTAACTTTAACATCTAAAAATTCAATCTCATAAAGGGAATACTTATGTGTAAATCTCAGAAAGTCAGTGGTCCCATTTAAATATCAAATAAATTCATTCAGTTCATATTCAGTACCCTGCCTTAATAAAAAAAATGTCATCCACAAATCCTGTATACCATACTACATGGCTACTATACATCTCATTAGAGAATATAAAGAAACGCTCCCACTGTACCAAGGAAAGGTTGGCGTAGCTGCTGGCACAGGCTATGCCCATGGCCACGCCAACCTTTTGAATATAATATTCATTGCCAGACATAAAGATGTTATTCAAAACAACGTCCAATAACATACAAATCATATGGACTTTATCAGATTAGTACCTGCACTACATAGCAACTCAATTACATTATCTGTGCCCCATTGATTAGGGATCACAGTAAACAGGGACTCAATATCTAGGGTCACAAAATAACATTGTACAGAAGCCCATTTACAACTAAGTACCTCCAAAAAAGGTTTAGTATCTTTCAAAACATTTTCACAACTGTCAAGTATAGGATGCAAATTTCTTTCAACATATATGGATATGGGCTCTGTAGCCCATCCCCTACTCGACACTATCGGTCACACAGGTGGTACTCTAAGACATTTATGTATTTTAAGTAATCCATATACAAAAGGTATCACAGGATAGTCAACTGAAAAATAATCAAATAGTGATTCAGTTAACATTCCAGTTATTAACAAATCAAAATGGCTATCTTATCTATTATACCTTTAGCTATTGTTATAGATATACATTGCTATGTCATCTCATCCTCTAATAGAACATGCATCTGTCTATTGTATAGATCTTTATCCAAAATAACTATCCTGCCACCCTTGTCAGCGGGTCGAATCTCAACAGAAGTCAATGCTTTTAATTCATTTAAAGCAGCATATTCAAAATTAGACATATTAAAAAATTGCTTAGAGCACAAGTTAGATGCAAAAACCTCCCTTATTTGTCTATCACAAACTTCAACGAAGGTATCTATAACCGAATTACTGGGTGGAATATATAAACTAGGCTTCTTAAAAACACATTTATCCATTTGAGCTGTAGAAAACATGGCACGTAAAGTGAGAGTTCTACCAAAGAGTCTTAAGTCTCTCAGTACATCAGTCAAAACAGCTTTCTTAGCCTGAACAAAACTAATACCTTTATCAAGAAGTGATTTTTGAACATCTGTCAAATTACATGAGGAAATGTTAAAAACTAGACCTGTTTGAACCTCTTTTCACTCCTGCTCTGTCCTTCCACACTCTGTGGTCTCCGCAGCTTCCGATTCTTCGATCGTCCCCTGACAGGAAGGGGATTCTCTAACAAAAAACAGCTCATACTCATATATGCTGGTGTCGTATTACCATTGTTAGGGCCATTAGTGGCAGGTCGCTGACTCGTGTGCTCCTTCTGTTTTACTCCTAGACCTTCCCAGGAGTTAATAAACTTCATAGTTTATTATGCACAACATGGTCAGGAGGACTTGTATTAATGCTTTGTCAGCAGTTTGTTCTAGCTTCGAAGCATTCACCTGTTCACCTGCAAATGCGGAAGTGGAAGCCAGCTGACTGACATGACCCAATCGGGATACATCCTTCTTTGCTAGTAGCAGTGACTGAATCAGCTGTAGCATCTCGCCGTGTATTATTTGCAATATATCGTTCTCTGGCCCAAGAAAACACATTCCCATGTCTAAAGTCATTAATATCTCTATGTAATTTGCGTATTTTAGTGGTTTGTAGTCTCCTTTCATAACCAAGGATGTTATCATGTAAAGTTTCCATTTTATCCCCGAGCACTTTTGCTGTTTTATCAATTGGAGACATTTATTTGATTCTCTGTCACTTAAACATGCCTGGTGTAAACTTTGAGATTTGTGGAACCACAATTTCTTGCCACTCAAACATAAAAGTAATGGGCAATCTGAATCGCTATATAGCTGAAACACCTGATGTTCATAAGGGTCATTTGCATATATCGCATGTGCCTCTGTTACAGGAGGTTTGGGAGGTCACTCATTGGAAGTTCTAGCTTGGATGGAGTTTTCATTTAGTTTTTACTGATTGTTTTTTTAGTGTGACCTTCTCACTCTTTGTTTTAATCTGTTAGTTGGGATATTTTGCAGTCACCCTAATGATAATCGACATCAGCTGGGTATAACAATCCTGTGTTTCTTATGCTTAGTCAAACACTCTGCTTGTGCTATGCTGACGAGGTCATAACAAGGCCGAAATATGCATATCCATAGCTAGTGGGGTTTGGCTTTATTGGCCTGAAATTGTCCATTAAAAAGACTTCAAATGTAAAAGTCATGGGCAATCAGAATCGGCATATAGCTGAAACACCTGATGTTCATAAGGGTCATTTGCATATATCCCATGTGCCTCTGTTACAGGAGGTTTGGGAGGTCACTCATTGGAAGTTCTAAATTGGCTGGAGTTTTCATTTAGTTTTTACCTTTTTGGTTCCTGGAAAAGGTCAGCTGAGTAGAAAAGCAAATTCCAAAGTCAGACAAGGTCTTGTCATGCTGTTCCGTTCTAGTTAGCATCTCTTTAACCTTTGATCCAAACAAAGTGGAACCATCATATAGGGCATTAATGAAAGATGCTTTAAAGTGTTCTGCTTAATCACAGAGATGCATCCAGGAGTGCTGGCACAAAGCTATGTCTGCGTTTGCTGCTCTCAAAGTGTCATGCTCCACCTTAGAAATAAGGCACATGGACACATTCAACAGAGACTGGAGAATAGCCAGCTGCAAATCCACTAATTTCCTGTCTTCCCCAGATGAGGACCATGAAAAGGACTTGGGTACCTCCTTTGTCAAGTCCCTCTGAAAGCGTGCTACATTGACCAAGTAGTTCAGTGCCCTGAAAGAGGTGTCTGAAGCATGCACCTGATTTCCAAATTGGCCAGTGCCTTGGACTCTCTATTAGGGGAAGGACAGTAAAGTTTTCCTTGGCTAGCTCTTTCATCATGGCTGACACTACTACCATGAAGTCCACCACAGGACCCTTGTTTGCTTTAGGGAAACCAATATCTTTTTGGGCTTATGGGGAATTGGTTCAACCACATCCAGTTCATCCAAGCCCGCTCTGAAACCAGGTCCACAAGTTTATCAGCAGAAGAGACAACCCAAGAAATAGAAGACCAGCTCCAAAAGCCTCAAAGAATGATAATTCCTCCTGGGAGAGGGTGTAGGAGGACCACTGTTTGTTTTGTCTCAGCAACTCCATTATCTCACCATAGGATCGTCTTCAAGGGGGGATCTGGGGGACCCCTCCCCCTCCTCAACATCAGTGTCTTCAGTGAGGGACTCCTCAGGTGAGTCAATGTGCATCCTTTTGCATGCATGCTTGATGTGCACTCCCCTACAGAGATGGTCGGGGAAGACTCTGAAATGGAAGGGCAGTCCATTATCTGGATTTCCTTAAGATTTCTGGGCACTAGCCATCCCAACATGACTAGAAGAGAGGACAGAGAACCCAAAGAACTCTGTGGTGGCAGAAAATGATCCAAGTGGTGAAAATAAGTCTGCTCCCTGGACTATTAGAGCATCATCCTCTTGAAGGCTTCTAATACAGACATCCAGACCAGTGCTGAAGCCACACATGCTGGCTTCAAGGAACCCAACAAGTTCAAGCCCCAAGAGCCCACCCAGCTAAGATCTGAAACAGACGCTGGAACCGCGCTGTCAAGAGTTGACACTCCAACAGGAAAGGATGGATCCAAATGCTTCAGCGCCAGTCTTGATCCTCAGTGCTGGCATTGACTCTTCAGCTCTGAAACCCATCAAAGTCCAAAATGGTCAGAGATGACTGGGTCAGAGACATAGTCGGTGTTGAAGAGACCCAGTCTTAGCTGACACAGACATACACTGGAGTCCACTCAGATCCAGGGTCACTGAATTCGACTGTCAGATTGGGGAAGGAGTCCCAATTAATAGAGAAGGAGGGACAATTCCCAACACTCAACAGAAGTTGGTACCAGAACACTTCCCAGCTGGATCTGGGCCCTCAAAAAGTTCCTCATCATTCTGTTGACATCCGCCTAAGTTCCTGGAGGACTGCACTGATCTCTTAGGAGATGTCAAAGGTGGGGGCCACAACACCCTATGGAAGGATCTCTCATGTAAAAAGGGAGATCTGAGCCTGGGGGTTAGAAGTTCAGCAGAGAACCTGGGATCCTGGCAAGGAGGACTAAATTATCTAACACTGATAGGATCCGAAGTTAAGAATAGGTCTGATGTCTTTGGCACTTTTGGAGATGGTCCTGATGGCTCCAGAGAGCTTTTATTTATCTATCAATCCATCCATCCTTTGTTGACTGTTTAAGTCCCACTAGGATAGTAGCCTCTTCAGGGGAGACACAAGGTGGTATTTATAGTACTAGGGGAAATGTGGCTAGGCCGTTGGGAACTTCCCCTCTCTTTCTGGTGGGTGCCATGGGATCTTTAACATCCACCTGATATACCATCAGTTCAAGCAGATGGGCCCTCAGTTTAACATTTCATCTGAAGGATGGCATACTCAAGGGTGCAGCACCTCCCCTGATGCAATCAATCTACCTTGTGTTAGAAGAGAAGCTACAGCCTTTTGCACCAAAGGTGAATGTGCTACCCGTTTTGCTACTGACACTGTTTCTTTGAGGATTCCTTTACTTGGTGTTTTTCTTTCTCTCACTCTTTTTCTCTTTCCTTCACTTTCTTCTTGGATTTCCCCCTGGTTTAACTGAAGTGTTCTTTGAAGCAGGAGAAAATGCAGAACACAAGGAGGGGTTAATTTTCCACGTGGTGGCAGGGTGAAGCCCCTTAAAAGTAAGTTTAGATTGCCTATTTATGACAGCTCTGGCTCCAAGTGCAGTGCAGGCTGAGCAATCCTCCTCCAGGTATGTGGCCCTAAGACAATAGATACATTTGGACTGGGTATCTTGTACCCACAGGAGAAACATTTCTTAAAACTGGATGCTTTGTCAGACATCCTCATCTCTACTATAACAAACAACAGAGACAGCAGAAAAAGCATTGGAAAACACCAAAAAAAAAAAAACAAAAAAACTAAATAGCCTACACAGAACACTAAAGCAAAAACTATACTAACACTAAGGAAAAATTCTCAAACAGGAAGAAGTACAGAGCTGAAAAAATGCTAACCCTAAGAGAGAGAGAAAAAGTTATTTATTTTGAAGTAACGGGGAGGCGAACAAAAAAAAATGCACAGATGAAACGCTGCTATGCTAAAGTTAGGAAAAAGATGCTACCAAAAGCAAAATCACTTATCTGACCAATATCCACACTGGGTCAGGAGATCCATATCTGGAGCGTTCAAGAATCAAAAGAGGGCCGAGATAAATCAGTGTATGCAGGGAGTTTATGGTTAAGGGGAGGAGCCTGACCCTTTGATCCAAAAGTCTGCAGAGTGGCCGAAATCAGATCCAAAGCCCCATCAGCTGAGGATGGACAAAAGAGACAACCATTGAATCTGACATTTCAGTCCAGTGTTGTAGTATCCATAACAAAAATATACAATATGCAATCCATTATAAAAAAAAAACTATTGTTTTCTCATGTACTGTTCTTCAGACTGGGTGCAACCACCAGATCAACATTTAGCAAAACATTACTGTTTTTAATAATGACCTAATTGCATGGTTCCTGGAACCAGTGCACACTACTTCATTTCTTTAAATGCCTGTGTAATATCCATTTTTTCAGATTCACTGCAGGACCTCTAATGTGAGAGAACAAGTATCACAGGAGACAACAGAAACAGTGTTCTTAGCATCTTCTTTAGAAATGAGGTATTCCCCACCACATCGGCATCTGTAGATATAGCACTGCTCATCTAAGTGGGAAGAAGAAAAGAAAAAAATGAATTTGAGTGATGAGGAAAAACAAAGGTTTATTCAGAAAAAGATAAAGATTTAAAATGCACAGCTTTTATACAATTTCCATAGCTCCCATTTCCTTTTGCTAGCCTTGTAACATTTCACAAAATCCAGCACTTAGCATTATAACTGTAATTACCAGTGCTCAACTTTGTAAAGAGCTAACTTATTCCCCACTTAACAGAGAATAGATTTCTTAGTATGTGCTTAGATGAACAAAGTCTGCACCTTCTGTCTACATTTACATAGGAAAACTTCTAGAAGCCTTGTTTAATTGGCACCAATGATCCTCAAAAATTCACTCAAGTCTGACACTACCTAAAAAAAACAAAATTATTGTTGATAGAAAAAGCCTCTTTTGTCAGTGACTCTATGCTATGAAATCCTCTCCCAATTAAATTATGGATATTTCATAATTCTCCTGATTCCCAAGAATAATTCAAAGTACATTATGCTACAGTAACGTACAAATGCTCAAAACAATGCTTCATCTATTTTTCCCTATTTAGTAATCTGAAATGAGCACTATTTGTTCTCACCTTCGACAATTTACTGTACCAATCTTTACATAATTTAACTATCTATACTTTCATTATTAATTGAAGAACAGAATTCATCTGAATAGTTGTGTGCTCGTATTGAAGCTAGTAATTATTTTTAATATTTTTTCTTTTTTTAACTAATTGGACTTTGATTTTTTTGAAAATATGCTAACAACTATATAGAATGCATCTGTAACACCGGTCAAATGGAGACAGGTTTGAATCCCACTACTGCCAACCAATATAAAGGGAGATGGACAGTGGGCAACAGCTATGTTAAAGTGATCCTCTCCATTGTCCATCGCTAAATCTTATGGCCACCAGGGGTATGGTCTCTCAACTCACATCACTTGTGCCAGACAAATTAATGTAAATACAAGGCACACAAATATGAATAACTAAGTGTAGCTTGACTTGTATAATCATAACCTTTGACAAACATAACTTTCCTTGTAACTAGCACATTGGCAACACATCCCAGAAGGTTGATCCACTAGTCAGGAATTTGGGAACCAAGGTCAACAACAAACTGTCATTTAATCACTATGTATCCACTATTGTAGCTTATATATAAAGGGTGGAACCATCTTTCACTCTACAAAGTGAAGTACTTCTCTTACTCGCTTCTTAAGTAATTTGGACAAATGGATGAGAAAAGTACAGTTTTGTACCTACCATAAATGTAGATGTCCGAGAGGTATGCATCTGCAGTCCTAACATATGGGTTGTCCTGCCTCAGGCAGCCCTTCGGTCGGCCGCATTCCAAAGTCTGGGTCTGGCCTCGGCTGATGTTGCACTTCACCCGACGTCATAGCTGCTGTTTATTGGGTATAAAGGCATCAGCCAACGCCATTTTCCTCAGTGTTTCTTGCCCCAGATGCCAGGTGCCCTCTAGTAAGGCTAAATTTGGATAAATGCAATAATTCCAAACAGTGGAGAGCAAACAATATAAACAAATATAGATATATATATACATATATACAAACAAATACACAATAACAGATTCCCCCAGCTAGCTAAAAGATGGGTAAATACCCTAGGAGTACCACAGAGGGGAAGGAGGGTGGGTAATCCTGACTGCAGATGCATACCTCTCGGACATCTACATTTATGGAGGTACAAAACTGTACTATGTCCTTCAAGGATGCATCTGCAGTCCTAACATATGGGTAGAATACCATAGCCAAACTGGGGGAGGAGGTACTAAGATAGAGATGGTGTAGTTAAGATCCCTTGCAAAACAGCAGTTGCAAAACCTGCTCGGGATCTAGAGTATAAAGGAAGATTGTAATGCTTGGCAAATGTATGCAAGGAGCTCCAGGTAGCAGCTTCTAAAATGTCTTTGGTAGCCACTCCTCGTAGGAAAGCAGTAGTGGTGGCTGTAGCTCTTGTGGAGTGAGGTCTGATATTATCAGGAGATGTCTTTCCATGAAAAGAGTAACAAAAACGAATGCAATTTCCTATCCATTTCGAGATTGTCTGTTTTGAAATTGCTTTTCCTTGCATTCCTGTTGCATATGCTACCAAAAGCTGGTCAGTTTTTCTGCTGGTCTTAGTTCTGTCCAGATAGTAGCGTAATTGTCTGTGCACATTCAAGGTATGTAGCAGTCTTTCCCCCCTGTTCTGTGGGTTGGGGAAGAATGTAGGTAAATGAATCGCTTGGTTCAATGATACTCTGGAGACCACTTTTGGCAGAAAGATAGGGTTGGTTCTGAGAGAGACTCTGTCCTGATGGAAGATAAGGAAGGGTTGTACTGCCATTAATGCCTGTAGCTCAGAAACCCTTCTTGCTGAAGTGATTGCTAGTAGGAAAGCAGTTTTCCAAGACAGGAATTGTAATTCTGCTGTTGCTGCTGGTTCAAAAGGGGGGAGAGTTAACTTTTCCAGCACAAAGTTGAGATCCCAAGTAGGTGAAGGTGGTTTCCTTGGAGGCTTTACATTTTTGATTCCTCTCAAGAACTGCCTGAGTAGAGGATGAGAGAAAACAGGAGGATTCAAGTTGTATTCTGCTGAAATTGCTGATGCATGAATCTTAATGGAGGAGTAAGACAGGCCATTATGGAACAGCTCTGCTAAGTATTCCAGGATGAGTGCTATGTTTGCCACAGAGACATTTTCTCCCTTTGCTGCACTACAAATGAGGTATCTTTTCCACTTGGCTGAATAAGTCTTCCTTGTGGAGGGTCTGCGTGCCTCCAGGATAATGTCCTTAACCCTCTGAGATAAATCAGGGTTATTTTGGTTTATACAATATTCCAAGCAGCTAGCTGCAGTGTTTTCAAGTTTGGATGTAGGATCCTGTAGTTGTCCTGTGTTAGTAGTAAGGGACTTAGAGGTAGATGCCATGCGTGTGTCCGAGACATGCTTCTCAGTAGCGGGTACCAATGTTGTCTCGGCCAGTCTGGAGCTATCAGAATTACCCTTGGTTGATCCTCTTTGATCTTCAGTAGAACTTTGTACATCAAGGGAAGAGGTGGAAATGCATATACTGTCAGGTTTTTCCAGCTGAAGGAAAGTGAGTCCACCCTCCAAGCAAGTGGGTGGTATGTTCTTGTGCAGAATTTTTCAATTGGTGATTGTGTGGGGAGGCAAACAGGTCTATCTGTGGTAGTCCCCATTTCTCTGTTATGGCTTTGAAAATATCTGGATGCAGCATCCATTCGTGAGCATCCGTGGTAGTTCTGCTTAAGGTGTCTGCTAGAGAATTTTCTTTTCCTGGTACAAATCTGGCCTGAAGTTGAATGTTGAGGTTCAGGGCCACATTCCACAGGTCCACTGCCATCAGGCATAGAGGATATGAATGTGTACCTCCTTGTTTGTTGATGTACCACATGACTGTGGTGTTGTCCGTCCTTATCAGCAGATGACCCTGTTGAAGGAGTGGTCTGAATGCCTGGATCGCATATTTCACTGCCAGCATCTCCTTTAGATTTATGTGTAGATTCAGCTGGTCTTGGGTCCATAGGCCTTGTATACACTTGTCCACCATGTGAGCCCCCCATCCTAGGTCTGAGGCATCCGTGGTGATGGTCTGGCTTGGCTGTGGTTTGTGGAAAGGCAAGCCTCTGTTCAACTGGCAGGCCTGAGCCCACCACAGGAATTCTTGCTTCAGGCATGGAATTATTGGAATCTGGTTTTCTAGACTGTGCTGGTGTTGAGACCATACATTCCTTAGGTACCATTGTAACTTTCTCATATATAGCCTGGCATGGAATCAATATTATGCAGGATGCCATGTAACCCAGGGCTTGCAGGACTTTCCTTGCAGTAAGCTGAGTTTGTTTTGTTAATGACATGAAATAGCCTGGTAGTTGCTTTTGTTTTTCTTCTGTGAGAAAGGCCATCTGAGTTGATGTGTCCAGATCTGCCCCCAAGAATGTTATCCTTTGGGAAGGTACTAGTCTTGACTTCTGCATGTTGACTGTGTATCCCAAGGCTTGCAACAGTTGTATGACATTTTTCAAATCTTTTGTTAATTGTGCCTTGTTGTCCGCTTGTAATAGGCAGTCGTCCAGGTATGGGTAAATTTGAATTCCCTGACACCTGCAATGAGCAATTACTGATGCCAGGCATTTCGTGAATACTCTGGGCGCAGTAGATAAGCCAAAGGGCAATGCTGAGAATTGATAATGCTCTGATCCTGCAAGAAATCTGAGGTATCTTCTGCAATCTGGTCGTATAGGGACGTGCAGGTATGCCTCCTTGAGATCTAGAGTCACCAGCCAAGACTCCTTGCCCAGCATGGGAAGAAGCTGCTGGAGGGTCAGCATTTTGAATTTTGGAACAATGAGGTATGTGTTCAGTAGTCGAGAATAGGTCTCCATTGATTTTCTTTTCTTGGTACCAGGAAAAGCCTGGAGTAAAAACCTTGGCCTTGTTCCATAGGTGGCACCTTTTCTATAGCTCTTATCTCTAGTAAGTTGTTGATTTGTTTTAGAGCATCTGTTTTTTAGCTTGGTGGTAGGTTTGGCATTCCCCTCTTTTTTGGTAGAGTGTGGAAGTGAAACCTGTAGCCCTTGTCTATTGTTTGCAAAGTCCATTTGTCTCCTGTAATGTAATGCCAGTTGTCTGAAAATAAGGCTAGCTTTCCGCCCAAGGGAGCTTCCAGTTGTTCCCTGGTAGGCGGTATCAGAGCCAAGTCATTGTGTCTGTCCAGTGGAAGTGGTTGTAGCTGGATCTGTGGCGGTACTTCTCTGGTTGGTAGGTTGCCACTGACGTCCCCTGTAGGCACCCCTAGCTTGATTTCTGCCTCTTGGGCGTCTATTTCTGCCTCTCTGTGCTCTGGAGTTGTCTGGAAAGGACCAATTCTTCGAAGGCCAATTTCTGCTAAACCTCGGAGGTTGGACCTGTAAGAAATCCTTGACTGTTTGGACAGATTTTGCTTTTTCTTCCACCTTCTTCAGAACCTCCTGTGCAGGGGAGCCAAACAAACTTTGTTTCTCCATGGGAGCATCTAGGAGTTTTGATTTAACATGATCCGGTAAGGACTGTTCTTTTAACCATGCATGTCTTCGAATCACTGTTCCAGTCATAGCTGATCTAAAGGAAGCCTCCAGTGCATCATAGCCACATTTTAAGAAATGGTTACTGACCTGCTGAGAGTTATGTACCAAATCCTGAAGAGACTTGCGGTCTATAGGTTCAGGAGAGGAAAGTTTTTTATTTAGCTGGTCTAACAAAAATTCCTGATATTGAATCATGTGAAATTGACAGTTTAAGGCCCTAGCCGAAAGAGCAGCAGAAGTATAAACCTTTTTACCCCATCTCTCTAATGCTCTAGATTCCCTATCAGAGGGAAGAGGGTTTTGGCAGAAGCAGCTGCCACACCTTCGGCCCTGTGAAATGGTTTCTGGATCTGCAACAGGAGCCTTATACAAATGGTAGTGTGTGTCCGGGACCCTGTAATATCTGTCAGGCTTGGCAGGGGCCAGAGGCAGGGAATCAGGAGCAGTACAGGCATCATTAAATGCATCGTCAACTACTGTTAGTACTGGAGGAATGGCTAAAGGCCTATGCTGTGGTAAGTGTAAGAAGGTCCTTAGCCTTTTCCTTGAATCTGAAAAATCCTGGCCCTGCCATTGGAAATGCTCCCTCATAGCATGTAAGGTTTCCCCCAAAGAAAATTCCTCAGGAGGAGAAGCAGAAGGAATGGAGTCTTCTGCATCAGAATCCTCATAAGGAGAATATGGGCCTTCCTGAGGGTCAGTAATGTCTGAGTCCTCCGAGGAATAGTCTGTAGAGACCGGTTCCGGGGGGTTCAGTCCTAGGCCTCTTATCTGAAGGGGGCTGAGAGGCCCTGTCTGGGTGAGGTTGTGATCCCCTGATCAAAGAAATGAGATCCTCAGCCAGGCTGAGTATTTGTGAACTAGAGGTAGGCCTATGTGGGGTAGTTTTAGCAGGTAAGGCCTTAGAAGATTTAGCTGCTTTAGCCCTGGCAAAAGCCTTGATGGACATAGAAGCAGGGGGTCTAGCAGCCCCACGTGCAGGGGTAGATATGTCTAAAGGAATAGTATCCGACAAATCCTGGGAGCCTGCTTCTGTAGCAGTAATATCAGTAGCAGATTCAACCATTGTCTGTGAGGCCTCGGCTATAGGAGGCATGCTGTCGGCCGAAGGAAGAATCAAGGACTCGGTTTCAGCCGAAACCGAGACACTCGTGGTTGGCCTAACCGCGGTTTCAGCCGAAACTGCGGACCGCGAGTGTCGGTCCTTTTCCTTGCGCTTTTTAGCTATTTGTGTAGTCGGAGTCTCCGATGGCATTTTGTAAGCAAAAGCGGAACCAAAAAACTCCTCTGCAAACTCCGACCGACGTCTAAGCGTTCGTCGGTTGAAGGAAGCACAGGCTAGACCAGCTGATACGTCGTGGTCTGGGCCTAAGCAAGGAAGGCAGTAAGAGTGGAAATCCTTATGAGGTATTTGTTTCCCACAAGTTAAACAATTATTTACTTTTTCTGACATCGGCTGAGGCAAGAAAGAGTCCCCAACGGGTACTTAGCTTTTAGAAGTCTTCGTAGTAGAAATCTCTGGATCTGACCGACCGGCACTTGCGAACAGCTTCTGCTTCGGGCACCACGCGGCAAGAAAGACTGAGGAAAATGGCGTCGGCTGATGCCTTTATACCCAATAAACAGCAGCCATGACGTCGGGTGAAGTGCGACATCAGCCGAGGCCAGACCCAGACTTTGGAATCCGGCCGACCGAAGGGCTGCCTGAGGCAGGACAACCCATATGTTAGGACTGCAGATGCATCCTTGAAGGACATCAGCAAATTCACTCCAGTTTAATATGTATGTCCTTCATGGATAGGGACAATAGGTAAATGTCACAACATATCCTCCTTCTGCCTGTGGGCTATCTGTATGTAAAGCTACCTAAATTCTGCTAAGGGTATTTAAGGCTAGACTTATTAAGGTTTTCACAGCTCAATAGCCTAGTACATCCTAGGAGCCTCTAGAACATGCACAACATATGTACTACATACCCAAGTAAAGGCTTCAAGTTTAACACCCCACTAAGCAGAGTCTTTGACCAAGCTCCCCAGTCTCCTTTCACACCACTTCCTCTGAGATACAGTGCCTTACAGTGCTCACTTGCCCACAGTAGCTTTACTTTAAATAAACATACATTTTACACGCACATGCAAATTTCCACAGAAGGCAGGTGACACTCACTCTCCAACATTACAGCCTTCTGTCCTGGATCACAGTACTTTATTGCTAACATTGTAGATTAATAGGGACCTCACAATTACTCTTAATTCTTGATGATAAAACAAATAATAATAAACCAAGTAACTTTGTGTTGCTAAAGTAGCCTGGCCAATACAGGTGGATGCTAGCAGGTTATCTCCAATTAGTACTAAATACCCACTTTTAAAAAGAGTGTGGCTGGTTGTCTTTTACTTATTATTTTATAAGTGAATAAATAAAAGTAATTTACTTAGAAAAAAATAAGCCAAGCAATACAGTCAATAAATATACAGAGGGCTAAAAAATTGTGCATGGAAACAGAAAATAAACATTTTGAACAGATTGCTAGAAAGAAAATATCTTACTATAGCAAGTCTCTTTCTAATTCTGAACTAAAAGAATTATTGAATCCTAGGGTAAAATCTGAATTTCCATGCAGAGACACTACTGCTTGAAGAAATTCACGACTCATAAGCTCCAAGCTACATTCTTTCTCTACTGTGTTTATTTCTTCCCAACTGTTCTTCAGCTATTTTTTACATCTTTCAAACAGAAACCACAGATGCAACCAAGCAGGTTTTCATCTTTGCGTACCAATGAGTCAGTTTCTTGCTTTTGGTCAGCTCTCTGAAAAATCTTCTAATTGCAGTTTTCACAACTCTAGCTTAGTAGCCTGGAAAAAAGTCCCAGATCATACAATTACAGGGCAGATCAATGAAATTTCCATTTCCTACATGTAATCGGGTGGGCTCTTAAGTAGAAATTAGGAAATTATACTTTACAACTTTGGTTACAAATCCTATGATATTCCATATATTCTGTTTTCTTTTTTGCATTCACAGAAAAAGGTCACATGCTTACACATCTTTTCAAGCCATAGGGAGGGCACTGCAGCCTAAACATATTTTAGTGTAACTGTTGCAGATTTTAACAGACTTAAGCACACCTCTTTTCTGTTGCACTCTTATTCAGAAAATAGTGTTGTACTAAACCTCTCAGTATCTATCACTGGTATCACTACATAAATCTGCTATATAATGTATACATATATTGCATTTATTTGTTTACATGCTGCTGCCTCTGGAAATGTTTAACTTCTTGCACACATAAAAACAAGGATTAAGACACCTATCTTGTCAAAATAAAAATAAACAAAATGTATATTACTGCAACTTTCCTCTTCCAAGTGGTCTCACAATAGCTGCAGCTGCAAAGCCCAGCTCTATGACAATTTTCTATGTGACACAGTCATACTTCATTAGGTAGCTGCAGTGTGGATCACATAAGAAATGGATTGAAAAGGATCAACAAAACAAGGTTACCCTCAGCCCTCATAAAGGCACAAGGGCTTGCTCATAGCATTGCCTACAAATCTAATTATATTCCTTGCCACTGCAAATACAGTAGAGGACAGGTCAAAGATAACTGGGAGCAAAATGGCATGCTGCCTTAAAGAGGTACAGAATGCCTTGGCAGGGCTAAGTAGTTTCCTGCCAACCTCTGCCTATACTGGCTGAATGGATTTGACTACAGGACAGTACAGAATGGAACGTGGAGAACTTAACCACTGTGCATGTTTGTACATGCATGCGCCTATACTTTCAGTGCCTGCTTTCTTGATGGCGTTCTTTATGACCTTACCAATATGTCACTGTGATCATTTCTGCATGGTAGAAATATTTTGGTTTATTGTGATGATTCCCTGTCTGTCAGTAAACTGTACTTATACCTTTTATGGGAGTATCCTGATGGTGGTTGGGCTGCCTGGACTCACATTTCATTGGTCTTCTACCTGCCTGATTTAGTTTGTGTTATATGCACAGAATCTCCCAGTAATGATTATGTTCATACAGAAACAAAACTTAAGCAATATCATTTGTTGAAATCATATGCTAAAGACAGCATTTTCTAAACCTAATATATATTGAAAAAGAATTACAGAAACAAATACATTTCAGCTGTTAAGATACACTTAATGAAGTATACATGAGGAAGTCTACAAATATGAATAAATAACCTAAGAGAAGATGCATTTTGACTGAGTATAGCACATAAAACCACAACACTCACAGACATGTAAATAACATCAATACATGCACAGGCAGAACTTTATGAAATTCAGAATCCTTTAGCAATATTTCACATTTCATAAACCTGGCTGCTTCTTTTACTCACTAAATGAAGGTTTTCTGGCACAGGTGTACCACAAAAAGGCCACTGGCTCTTACCATCATTCCAGTCCATGTCTTCCAGATGAACCACAGTGTAAATCAGTCCATTTTTCATTAATTCATCTTCTGAAACATAAACACAATTAACAATGTCAATTTCCTGTTTACTAAAAACAAATGTTTTACATGCATGTACATACATGACCACATCCTCATTATTCCTTTTGCTAAAAAAGAACTTTTTAAATAATGGTGTAATGGCACATTCCTTCACAAAAAAACAGACAACTAAGGTGGTTTAACTTCAGGCTGAGAAAAAAAAATAAGATACTCTCATGTAGGGTCACCACCTTTTGATATGCCCAAAGTGGGGCATTTTTTGTAGAAAGGTGAGATTTTGCAGGTCAAAACATATCCACAAGCAGTGCAAAGGATAGAACTTCACATTTTAGCTCAAGTAAAGGCTTAGTCTTGTAGCATTTGTATTGCTTATGCTATTTCATATAATATTGGGTGTTTCCAATACAAAATAACTGTTTTATGCAGTATTAAAGAAAACTTATGAAATACTTTTTTCACCTAAAATCTCAAGACATTTGCCATTTTTTATTTTTCGCAGGACACAACTGCCCATAGACTACTGTCCCTTGCAAAGGCAGACAGGTGGTAACCCAAACTCTTATTTTCATCTTATAAGGTCAATTTAAAATCTTAGAACCTCCACTGATCAAAATGTATCACAAAGCTGCAGTTGAAATTCTACAGTAAGAAACACTTGCCATGATGTTTTTCTTAAATACTCTGGGTAAGTTCATAAGGGACTTAAAAACTGAGTAAAGATTAGCCTGCTGTGTAAGTGAGTTATACTAAGTGGGATTCAGAAAAGGTTTAAACACTAAGTACATTTGGTACACGTCAAAGTGAGTTACATCAATGTAAGGTGGATGCACAATATTGATTCAAAGAGATGGCACTTACATAAAGTGCTTCAAATGTATTACTTCAGAGATCATATATGCAGATGAGTACTGATGACATGGAAGATAGCAGAGTATACAAGCACCTCCAAGATTCAAACATGCACAAAAACAAAACAAAATATATTACGTAACAAAAATGTATGTAATTGCTTGCCCAGGTAGGTTACACAGGTTTAAAGGAAAACAAATAAGGTGCAAGATAAGGCAAGTTTAAAATTAAAGTAGACATAAAAGTTATTGTTAAGGTTGTAGACAGACCAAAATGATCTGGAGGTAAAGGAAAGAAAATGGAAGCACCAACCACAAGATTCATGCCGCAAATCAGTTACAGATGCAGACAGAGAAAGCTTGGACTGATACATGTGTGATGATAGGAGGTACTGCCAGCCAAGCCAGATGTAGGGCAGTGGATGCATGACTTGTGCCAGCACAGCTAGCTAGAATTTTGTAAATAATTATGCTATTTGTATATCAAACTGATTTGTACAGATGCTTGTGCTGATATGTATTTGTGAGTTAAAATATATGAACAGTGCACCCTGATGGAATGTAAAGAAATGTACATGTATTACTGTAACTGAAGTAAGTGTATTTGTTTTAATAGAGGATACTGGGGCAGCAGAGGTTAATCAGGTAGCTTACTTTAAAGAAAATAAGGGAAATGTAAGTGAGCTGTTAAACCATTAAAACGTCACCCCACGGTGCTGAATAGGACTGGAAACGATGGGTCTGGTAGAAGCTTTTGTTCATTAGCTCACTAAAAAGAGGGGAAGCCTCAGTTACTGCCATAAACATTTAGACGTGTATTGTAGCCATCTATGCTAAATTCCTGTCTCAGCTTCATAGGAGGATACTGTGAAAACCTATAGTTAGATGACCAGATGAGGTCATTCTGTAGGACATCTATATTTTACAGGGGGTAATCTCTGAGTATTGAATATTCTGTTTTGGGGAACCTGACTAGTAAGACTGCCCACGTATTTCATTGTGCCTGTTCTATCAAACAAGTTATTAAGGAATTGTAATGCTCCTAGATTCAGTCAGGAATATAATGAAGCTAAGTTTAGAGATTATTTTTCTTTATTTGTATATTTGCAATGGTGATGGACAGGATGACAGACAAGATCAGACAGGAGTCCCCATGGACTATGATGTTTGCAGATGACATTGTGATCTGTAGTGAGAGTAGGGAACAGGTGGAGACCCTGAAGCAATGAAGATATGCTCTAGAGAGAAGAGGAATGAAGGTCAGCAGGACTAAGACAGAATATATGTGTGTGTGTGAATGAGAGGGAGGATAGAGGAATGATGAGGATGTAAGGGGTAGAGGTGGCGAAGGTGGATGAGTTTAAATACTTCGGATCAATAGTTCAGAGTAATTGTGAGTGTGGAAGAGAGGTGAAGAAAAGAGTACAGGCAGGATGGAGTGGGTGGAGAAGAATGTCAGGAGTGATTTGTGACAGATGAGTACCAGTAAAAGTGAAAGGGAAGGTCTACAAGAGGGTAGCGAGACCAGCTATGTTATATGGGTTGGACACAGTGGCACTGACAAAAAGGCAGGAGTTAGAGCTGGATGTGGCAGAGTTAAAGATGTTAAGATTTGCACTGGGTGTGATGAGGGTGGACAGGATTAGGAATAAGTATATTAGAGGGTCAGCCCAGGTTGGAAGGTTTGGAAACAAAGCCAGAGAGGCAAGATTACGTTGGTTTGGACATGTGCTAAGGAGGGATGCCGAGTATATTTGGAAAAAGATGCTAAGGATGAAGCTACCAGGTAACAGGAAAAGGGGAAGGCCTAAGATAAGGTTTATGGATGTGGTGAGAGAGGACATGCAGGAGGCTGGTGTGACAGAGCAAGATGCAGAGGACAGGAAGAAATGGAAACAGATGATCCACTGTGGTGACCCCTAATGGGAACAGCTGAAAGATGATGATGTACGAGTCTGCCCATCAATGTTATTTTCAATATTCCTATGATTTTGAACTCTGTGGTTTACTGTAAATATATAATCAGTATTTGCGTGCTCTTTTATTATTTATTATTAAATATACTTAGAATGTTTATTGTGGCTGGTCCTTTTAAAAAGTACTTGACCTTTAAGAATCCTTATATTTATTTGGTGACACTGTGTGGGCC
This sequence comes from Protopterus annectens, assembly GCF_019279795.1. Taxonomy (NCBI): domain Eukaryota; kingdom Metazoa; phylum Chordata; order Ceratodontiformes; family Protopteridae; genus Protopterus; species Protopterus annectens. Next base: position 295,217,447 of record NC_056751.1, on the reverse strand, counting down.
ACTCCACAAGGCCTAGCTGTCTTGGTCAACTACCATATGTATTAGTATTAATATTACACAGCATAATTAGACACTCCTTGTTAAGGGCCTTAGAGTAGCTGATTGTGGAGTGTCTGGTGGTGGTGATGATAACTACCTTATACTCTGGGCAGAAGGCTGCACAGCAGGTAAATCTGTGCCAGCCTTTCCCAGGTGTGTGTGTGTCACCTACCTGGGGCAGGGACACAAAGCACTTGCCTTACAGATAGGGTGCTGGAAGACTTAGCTTGGACACTCTGGCTGAGGACTTAACCCTACAGCTGTACCACTGGGGAGTCTTACTGGAGACCTGGAGGGAGAAGATACAGAGAAATCCAGACTCTGGGCTGAATGTGTTTCTGTGTGCTCTTAGGGAAAGTTGTGACTGATGCTGAGAGGACTGCATCTGGAAATACTGAGTGTATCCTTTGTATTCCAAGTGCACGTCCCTCTTAAGAGTCAGTGGTAAGGTTTCAGGCTCCTTGATTACTGTCCCAGCATGGGGAAGTCGCAGCATATTGATAAGGGCAGCTGATAAAGCAGATCCCCCAAATATATGCCATTTGCAGGGGGGCACACATACATAAAGGTAGTCCTTTGTCAGTATGCATAAACTGAAGTCAGTCATTTGATGACACAGATTTGGCCGAATGGATCAGTTATTCAAAATATTTGATACCACTTTGAGTCACTCACTACAAAAGGGAGGCTGAAAGCAGATTACTCCCATCCCCAAAGATACGGCAGTTCAGGAGTATTTAAAATTATTTAGAAGAGTGCAGTCCACTGAAAAGAGGGTATTGGGGAGGGGGCTGCCCACTACAAAAAAAAAAAAAAAAAAAAAAAGCATTTTACTATGTTTTAAGTGAAGATTCAAGTTTTACTTGATAAGATGACCTACACCGGAGTAATGCATGTATACTGCCCAGTATGGTTCTCTATCAGTGGTCATTACCACAGGCAACATGAGACTTGTCCTGAAATAGGCACCCATTATTCTGATATATACTTATATTTATATTTACATTTAACTGCAGCCAATGAGCTAAATGTCAGACCTAGAAAAACAAAAGTACATCAGGCAAGATTCCCATATAAAAGAAGCATTATCTGAAGAAGACAAAGGCCTGGTACTGGGTAAAGAAGCTACAGCTAATGCTATGGATATCACAGATCTGTAAGAGATGCAAAACACCATTAACAAGTGTTTCAGAATTAATGATGCTTGTCTAAGGTTTTCCTGTCTGTCATGGTCTATTAGCTGAACATGCCTTGATCCTCTCATTACTCTTCATAGTTTTTTAGGTGTTTACTAAGCTAAAGAACACAAGTGGCTATTTAAGCCTAGCCATGCATCCCAAATCTCTGACAAGTTCTCGTACCCTTGATATGTGTAAGCAGGGGTTCTGGAGATGAAATACGTACAAGCAGGGGCCTGGGAAATTAATCATTTACAGGCTGCCCATGTCCATTAGAAACATAGGTGCCAAACCAGGGATAACATTCCTATTCCCATTTCACCTATCCAAGTTACACTTGAATTGGGTTAGGGAGGAATTCTGATCCACATGGATGGGGAGCCTGCTTCAGAGAAGGGGTAGTCTCTGGGATACATACCTGTATCTCCAGCAGGTCCTATTTGTATTAAAGGCAAGGTTTAAATCTTTAGAACGGGTAATTATTGTGCTGTTTGTTTTGCGGATATGGAGGAAGCCCATCAAAGTGTGGTCTGAAAATGCCTTGTATGCCAGGCATAGATCTCCCCTCAACATCCTGTAGGAGACAGTATACAGGGAAAGGGCCTTGAGGAGGCCTGCATAGCACATGTTATTTATGCCCTATACTCTTTCAGTACGGATCCTCTGTGAATGTTCCTATTGTTGGACCTGCCTGGTTACGTCTATACCAAAGAGAGCACTGTACTTGATGATAGGTCTAATGAATGCCAAATACAGTGAAACAATGACTTCCTTGGACCTAGATGCCATACCTTTGTCTATAGGTTGCAGAACACAGAATGATTTCCTCACTACTGTAGAAACATGATGGTCAATGGCTAGATTGCTGTCTATGTTTGTTCCCAAGTCCCTGACTACTGGTTGTCAATATGATAGTTACCAGAGGTGAATGACTTCCCAAATGATACTATTATGTACTTCTTGGTATTTAGTTTTAGTCCACAGCTCAAGACACAAGTTATTTGTCCCATCTCAGCCCTTCCTGGAGAACATTTGTGTAAGTGAGGGATTCAATGACTACTCCTAATTTACAGTCATCTGCAAATTTAGTCAGGCAGAGGCCACTGACATCGGCCTTGACATCAGAGAAGTAAATGCCAAAAATGAACAGTCCCAGGATAGATCCCTGAGGGACTCTTTTGTGACTGGCCTCTTTGTACAGGTGGACTCTCCAATTCCTGTCAGCGAGACAGCTAGCTATCCATTGGGTGACATAAGGGTTTACACCTAACCTCTTGAGTTTGTTAACAATGTCCGAGTGGGGTACTGTGTCAAATGCCTTGGCCAGGTCAAGGTATGCAGTGTGAACCATTCTGCTCTCATCCACTGCTTTGGTGATCTTATTAAAGAAGTCCACCAGGTTGAATAGGCATGACCTGCACTTGCAAAACCAAATTGGGTTGGTTCCTGTGTCTGGGGGTTTTCCATGTCATTATCAATTATTGCCATGAGAATTCTTTCCATGGCTTTGCATAGGAAACTAGTGAGACTTACAGGTCTGTGGTTTCCAGGGTCTAGAGATGGCCCACCTTTGTGCAGAAGATGACTGTTGCCGTTCTCCATTCATGAGGCACAAAGCCTGTTTGGAGGTTACAGTGAAATAGCAATTCCAGATGGCCTGACCGGTCATGCTTCATGCTAGTTTAAAGGCATGCTGCAATATTGTCTGGGCCCACTGATGCAATGTTCTTGGCCTTAGAGAGAACATTAAGGACTTGTTCCCCTAGTGATAGCAGGGGGAGTTATATTTGATGACATTTCTTGAGGGAAGGTTGAGAGAGAGAGGGGTAAAACTGGAGCTGAATTTGTCAGCCAGTAGGTTTGCTATATCTTCTAGTTGACTACAGGTGGCTCCATTAACAATGAGCTTGGCACACAAAGTACAGTTTTGTACCTACCATAAATGTACATGTCCGATAGATATGCAACTGCAGTACTGACATATGGGTTGTCCTGCCTCAGGCAGCCCCTCGGTCGGCCGGATTCCAAAGTCTGGGTCCGGCGTCGGCTGATGTCGCCTCCTCCTCCCCGACGTCAGACCGGCTGGAGTATAAAGGCATCCGCCGACACCATCTTCTTCAGTGTTTCTTGCCCCAGATGCCAGGTGCCCTCCAAGGAAGGCTAAATTTTGTGAATGGATATGCAAAAAATTTCCAGACATGCACAACAGTAATAAACAGATACACCATAACAGATATCCCCAGCTAAAAAAGAGAGGAGGAATGGACCCAAGGAAAAAGCAGAGGGGTAGGAGGGAGGGAAAACCTGACTGCAGTTGCATATCTATCGGACATCTACATTTATGGTAGGTACAAAACTGTACTATGTCCTTCAAGAATGCAACTGCAGTCCTGACATATGGGTTGAATACCATAGCCAAGCTGGGGGTGGTAGGATCTAAGCAAGGGATGGTGTAGCTAAAAGACCCTGCAGGACTGCAGAAGCAAAGTCTGCTCGGGATCTGGAGTATAAAGGCAGGTTGTAGTGTTTGGTAAATGTATGCACGGACCTCCATGTAGCAGCCTCTAGAATGTCCTTTGTAGCCACTCCTCTTAGAAAGGCTGTGGATGTGGCTATAGCTCTGGTTGAGTGTGGCCTAATATTGGCTGACACACCCTTTCCATGGAAGGAATAACAGAATCTGATGCAGTGTCCAATCCATTTTGAAATTGTTTGTTTGGAGACTGCCTTTCCTTGTACTCCGGCAGCATAGGCTACAAATAGTTGGTCAGACTTCCTGGTGGTCTTTGTTCTGTCCAAGTAGTAGCGTAATTGTCTGTGTATGTCTAAAGTATGCAGCAGCTTTTCCCCTTTATTTTAAGGCTTGGGAAAGAAAGTAGGCAGGTGAATTGCTTGATTTAGAGACACCCTGGATATCACTTTTGGCATGAATGAAGGATTGGTCTTTAGAGAAACTCTGTCCTGATGAAAAATGAGAAAGGGAGGTACTGCCATGAGGGCCTGTATCTCCGAGACTTCTTGCTGAGGTAACTGCCAACAGGAAAACCGTTTTCCAGGAGAGAAATTGCATTTCTGAAGATGCTGGTTCAAAAGGAGGAAGAGTTAATTTTTCCAAGACGTAGTTGAGGTCCCATGCAGGAACTGGTGGTTTTCTGGGAGGATTGATACTCTTTATCCCTCTTAGAAACTGTTTTAGCAAGGGATGCGAAAACACAGGTGGGTCACAGTTGTAATTTGCTGAGATTGCTGAAGCGTGAATTTTAATGGAAGAATATGAGAGGCCACTATGAAACATTTCTGCCAAGTATTCTAATAACTGAGGTATGCTCATCAGTGATGCATCCTGGCCCTTTTTGGCATTCCAGATGATGAATCTCTTCCACTTGGCCGAATAGGTTTTTCTGGTGGAAGGTCTGAGTGCTTCCAGCAAAATTTCCTGAACCTTTTCGGAGAGGGGGACATGGGTCAAAGTCATGGAACCCTCCAAGCTGTCAGTTGTAATGTTTGCAGGTTTTGATGAACAGTCCTGTAATTGTGTTGAGTCAGGAGCAGAGACCATTGGGGCAAGGGCCACGGTTTGGTGTGAGTTATGCTCAGTAGCAAGGGATACCAATGCTGCCTCGGCCAGTCTGGAGCTATCAATATTCCTTTTGGTTGCTCTGCTTTGATCTTCAGTAACACCTTGGTGAGTAATGGTAGAGGAGGGAATGCATAGATTTTTAGGGTATTCCAGCTGAAGGAGAGAGCATCCGTTCTCCAGGCTAGAGGATGGTGTGTCCTTGAGCAGAACCTGTCCAGGTGGTGATTGAGATGAGAAGCAAAGAGATCTATGTCCGGTCTTCCCCATGCAGTTGTTATTTGTGAGAAAATGTGTGGGTGCAGCATCCATTCATGTGGATCCACGAAATTTCTGCTCAACCTGTCTGCCAGAACATTGTCCTTGCCCGGAACAAACTGGGATTGCAAATGGATGTTCAGTTTCAGGGACTTTTCCCAAAGAGCCATTGTTAGTCTGCAGAGGGGATACGAGTGAATGCCTCCTTGTTTGTTTATATACCACATGACAGTGGTGTTGTCTGTCCTTATTAGCAGATGGCCTTGTTGAAGAGATTTTCCAAAGGCTTCTATTGCATGTATCACTGCCAACATCTCTTTTTGATTTATGTGCAGTGGCATTTCTGTGGGAGTCCATTGACCTTGAATGCATCTGCCCTCCATGTGTGCCCCCCATCCATGATCTGAGGCGTCTGTTGTAATGGTTTGACTTGCTTGAACTTTGTTGAAAGGCATGCCTTGGTTTAAATGGCTTGCTTGAGCCCACCACAAAAATTCCCTTTGCAGGCATGGAATGAGTGGTATTACGTCTTCTAGGTTATGGCTGTGTTGAGACCATAAGCTTTTTAGGTACCATTGTAGCTTTCTCATGTGTAGTCTTGCCAGAGGAATCAGAAGAATGCAAGATGCCATGAAACCCAGGGCCTGCAGGATCTTCCTTGCGGTCAGCTGGGTAAGTTTTGCTAGGCTTTTGAAGTAATCTGGTAAATGCTGTTGTTTTTCCTCTGTGAGGAAAGCCATTTGTGATTGTGTGTCCAGTTTTGCTCCTAGAAGAATAATCTTTTGGGATGGCAATAGTCTTGATTTTTGAATGTTGACTGTGTATCCCAAAGCCTGTAGCAACTGAATGACATAGTCCAAGTTTTTTATCAAAGTTTGTTTGCTGTCTGCTTGTATAAGGCAGTCGTCCAGGTAAGGGTATATTTGAATCCCCTGGAGTCTGCAATGTGCAACTACTAATGCCAGGCATTTCGTGAATACTCTGGGCGCAGTAGATAAGCCAAACGGCAATGCTGAGAATTGATAATGCTCTGTTCCTGCAAGAAATCTGAGGTATCTTCTGCAACTGTGTCTGATTGGGACATGCAGGTATGCCTCCTTGAGGTCCAGAGTAACCAGCCAAGACCCCTTGCCCAGCATGGGAAGGAGTTGCTGTAACGTCAGCATTTTGAATTTTGGCACAATGAGAAAGGTGTTTAGAACGGACAAATCCAGTATAGGCCTCCATTGCTTTTCTTTTCTTGGAACAAGGAACAGTCTTGAATAGAATCCCTGGCCTTGTTCCTGAGGAGGAACCTTTTCTATAGCTTTTATTTGTAACAGCTTTGAAACTTGTAAGAGAGCCTCTGCCCTTTGATTTTGTGGCAGGTTTGGCATGCCTTGTCTCGTTGGTAAGGTGTGGAAGTGGAACCTGTAACCTCTGTCTATTATGTCCAGAATCCATTTGTCCTTGGTTAAAATGTGCCAGTTCTTTGAGAATAAGGATAATTTTCCACCTAGAGGTGCTTCTCTTTGAGCCTTGGTAGGCGGAGTGAAAGTCAAGTCATTGTGATTGAACTCCCTGCGCCACTTTTCTGATTTGGTGGTTGCCATTGGCAGCCCCTGTAGGAGCCACTGTATTGCCCTCTACCTCGAAAGCACGCCTGTTTTTCCCCTTTGAAACTTGTCTGAGTCTGGAAAGGACCAATTCTTTGAAGGCCAATTCCTGCTGAATCTGGGAGGCTGAACCTGGAGGAAATCCTTGACAGTCTGTACTGATTTTGCCTTTTCCTCAATAGACTTCAACACATCCTGTGCATTAGTACCGAAAAGCTTCTGTTTTTCCAGAGGTGCATCCAGGAGCTTAACTTTAACATGGTCTGGCAGTGGCTGTTCTTTCAACCAAGCATGTCTACGTGATAACGCCCCTGTCATGGCTGCCCTACATGAAGCTTCCAATGCATCATAACCACACTGAAGAAAATGATTGCTAACCTGCTGAGTATTATGAACCAAATCCTGCAATGCCTTTCTATCTATAGGCTCAGGAGAGGCTAACTTTTTCTGCAAATCATCCATTAAGTAATCCTGGTACTGAAACATATGAAAAAGGCAGTTGAGTGACCTCATGGCAAGGGTGGAAGAGGTATAAACTTTTTTGACCCATCTCTAGGGACCTAGCTTCCCTGTCAGCGGGCAGAGGGTTTTTGGCCGAGGAAGGAGCCACTCCTTTGGGGCCCTGTGAAATAGTTTCTAGATCCACAGAGCGGGCCTTAAAGAGATGCTTATGGGTTTCAGGGACCCTGTAATATCTGTCAGGCTTGATAGGAGCAGGAGGGAGTGAATCAGGCGAAGCACTGGAGTCTGAGAATACATCATCAAGGACATCCAACACTGGAGGGATAGCTAAAGGTCTGTGTTGGGGTAGCTTAAGGAAGGTACGTAGCCTTTTCCTGGAGTCAGAAAATTCCTGACCCTGCCACTGAAAATGTTCTCTCATGGAGTGGAGAACTTCACCAAAAGAAATGTCCTCTGGAGGGGAGGCAGAGGGAATTGAATCCTCAGCATCCGAGTCCTCATAGGCCTGGAAGGATTCTTCCTGGGTATCTGAGTGCTCTGAATCCCCAGAGGCTTCATCTGAAGAGAGGGTGTCTGTCTGCTCAGTTCTAGGCCTTTTATCTGCAGGCGGCTGAGAACCCCTGATTAGAGAGATTAGATCTGCAGCAAGAGCCATGATCTGTCTATCAGAAGAGGGGCCCTGAGAAGTAGATTTAGGATGGGCCTTGGCCTGGCTGGCAGCCTTGGCACGTGCAAAGGCCTTGATGGACATGGATACCGGAGGCCTAGCTGCTCCACGTGCAGGGGTAACCTTGTCCACAGGAATGGTGTCGGGTAAATCTAGAGCTTCGGTTTCTGGGGGAAAATCAACAACTGGCACCGTTGAAATCTCCGGGACTGAAGAACGCATTAAAGCGGTGTCGTCGGCCTGGGGTGGTTGAATTACCACTTCCGAAGGGACCGATGCACTCGCAGAGGGCTTAGGCGTGGTATTGGTGGATGACGCGGGCCGAGAATGTCGGTCCCGGTCCTTGCGTTTTTTGGTAGATTGTGCTGTCGGTTGTTCCGACGGCATGAAATAAGCGAAAGATTCGCCAAAAAAGTCTTCGGCAAATTCTGGCCGGCACCTGAGTGTGCGCTTATTAAAGCAAGCACAGGCAGCACAGGCCGAGACGTCGTGGTCTGGGCCCAGGCAAGGGAGACAGTAAGAATGGAAGTCCTTATGAGGTATTTGTTTACCACAAGACAAACAATTATTAACTTTTTAAATTTTTTCTGACATCGGCTGAGGCAAGAAAAAATGTTCCCCAACGGGGTACTTAGCTTTTAGATGACTTCAGTATCTGAAAACACAGGAGCTGACCGACCGGCACTTGCGAACTGCTTCTGCTTTGGGCACTGCGCGGCAAGAAAGACTGAAGAAGATGGCATCGGCGGATGCCTTTATACTCCAGCCGGTCTGACGTCGGGGAGGAGGCGACATCAGCCGACGCCGGACCCAGACTTTGGAATCCGGCCGACCGAGGGGCTGCCTGAGGCAGGACAACCCATATGTCAGGACTGCAGTTGCATTCTTGAAGGACATCTGTGTATTGCCTTTGAGGTTGCGGACACAGCTGAAGAATGCTTTGTGGTTGTCTGGGTCTGGGAATCCAAATTTACTTCAAATGTGGCTTTGACAGACTATTTGTCCTCTGAGTTGTTTGTTTAGTTTGCTGAGACTGCTTTTATCCTGCTGGGTGCTGCAACTCCTAATTTTTGCCATGATTTTCCTCCTCCTATTGATGCCGCGATTCCACCAGGGTGTCTTGTTTTTTGTTAGTTCTGCACTTCTTCCTAGTGGGTACAGCTGCCTCTATGAAGCTATTAAAATGTTTGCATAGGGATTCTGTAAATAGTTCCATGTAGGCAGCAGTGTTCTCTGGGTTTATGGGGGACTAAAATTTTGCCAGGTTATCACTTAATAGTAGGAGATTAGCCTTAGAGTAGTTCCTAGATATTCCAGGTTTAGCTGGGTTTCCCAGTTTAATTCAGAATAGACAATTTCTCCTTTCCTTCTTCTATTTTGATCTTCATCACTTATCTGCAGTTCTAACAGCAACTCTACTAAAGTAAGGTAGTACAGTCACGTTTACTGCAACCTTAAAACCTGCTTTCCTGTCTTACACTATACCCATTCTTCCCTTACTACTGTGTACTAAGCTTGAATAACCAGTTAAACTAACTTTTTACAAACTAAGTACTCTCTCTATAACTATTTTTACAGCAGTATCATCCAATCACTTGTAAACTGTTTACCCTACTAATGGTCATGGTACCAGTGAGCTGAGCACTATAAGCTATACGTCTTTATTTCCCTGATAATATTCCTTAGCTCATCCTGTGAGATCCCCACTTACTCACAGGGAAGCTGAGATATATAACCTCTTCTGTATGTTCCAGACGTGCTCTGGATCCATCTACCAGTGGGCCATGCCTAGTACACCTGTAGTAGGCATCATACAAGGGGGCAGCCTCACTGGGTGCCCAAACCACTTTAACTGACCCCTCCCATCACAGATGAGCACTGGCACTACATCAAGATCCTTCTGGACCGACAGAAAGAGATAACCACACACAATAACTTCATTTCCATTACTATTAGCTGGTCACTTGATTACTACTTAAAGTTTATGACTGTACATGAGGATGGGTAAGCATACTGACCTGTAAGCTAAGAGCTTCACTGTATGCCTTGCCTTGGGTCTCACTTTACCACCACAGTATAGTACAATGCCTTTAGTACTAACACCACTGTACTTAGCTGGTGCTCAAATGCTCCACCCCTCCACCCTCCTTTGCAAGCAAGACCTCAAGATACATAAAAGTCCCTATGGCTTACTTGCTCCTTTCTCACATTTACAAGATCAATCTACTCTTTTCCAGGACAGAACCATGACTTCTTTTTAGTGAGTGCTACTTTTCTTCTCAGTTGCTTCACTCTCAACAGTAAACCACTTCAATTTTTCTGTGAATTTTTTCATGTCTTAGAATCACACAACTGTTTGCTCACCCTACTGTAACCCTTAGACTTACAAGTCACATTCATTTGCATGCAAGAACTGTTAAGTGAATAAAATGTTGTGCAAGTACCCTCTATCTGAATTCCTCACATGTATCAGCACTACATTAGTACAACTGACATACATACTAACAGAGTTACAAACTTTACTAAGTTTATGTAGTGTACTGTAGACATTTTTGAGGAATAAGAGACAGCCTCACTTGCAACTGGTACAATCACAGAACAGCTATGTATCGTTTCAGTGAGATAAACAACAGCAGTGGTACACTTAGCCATCCACAATACATTTTATAGCCTGTGATAGGACTATATACATTATTGCAAACCAAGCAGGAAGGGGGATCTGAAAATAAGCAGTATGTTTTCTCATGAAAATGTTTCCTTCTACATGATTTTGCAAAGAAAGTTTCCTCTGATACCTATAAAACTACCTGCCTAAACTCAGTTAATTTTCTGGCTGATTAGGGAGAACAAAAATCTGTACTGATTTCTGCATGAAAGTGGAAATCTCTACTACTGGGGAAATTGGCTCTGGGTTAACATGGTCAGAAAGCTGCTCTGCTTGCAATAAACATTGTTAGCAATTGAGTTTGGCTTCCTCAAGCTTTTCAAATTGAAAATGTAATTTCTTTATTTCATTTATTCACTTTATTAACAGGGAAAGGCCTAATTAGCCTACTGAAAGCCCCCCTTTAAGCAGCAACCCAGGGACAAAAGCTCTAAATTGTAAGATCAGTAGCATACAATATAGTTAGGAAAAACAGTAACATTTAAACTCTTACTTAATACTTATCAGTAAGAAGGTATATGCACTGTATACAAGAATAAAATAATTTGACTCAATGGCTTACTGTTATACACATTATTCAATTGAATCATTCCTACAGTTTTGAAAGTAGGACAAAATTTAAAAACTTAATGAATATGCAGTTTTTGTAAGGATATAAGTGGAATAAGTACAGAATACTGATCATGCGTACTGTGAGCTTTAGCCAATCAGAAAACATGTATGCTAGTATGAAGCATAAATTTAATGTTCAAGAAGCCATAGTAAAGCCTTGGAATCCAGTGATGAGGCTTTGTCAGTCTGTAGTACCTTTCCTATAATGGGCATGGTATTTCTGGGAATGAACTAAGGTGATGTGTCCGGTAACAAGGAGCAAGACGTTCAGTCATTGTCCCAGACATCAAACAGGATCAGCAGACTGGAGGCAAAAACAGATAAGTGAGGCATGGGATTAGACACTGAAACAGAATATGTTTTGTCAATGTACTCTGTGTTACCCTACAGGATGATGTCAATAATGTCCACAACAGAGCTGTGGTAAAACAATACAGTATAGAGCATCTACAGTTAGAGATGGAAGAGTCTGAGGACAAGGGGTTTCTGTAAAAGATTTACATTTGAGTATGAGGAAGGCACAGCTATGTAGTTCTCATGAAACAACTTCTAGCAGAATGAACCAAACTACCAGCCAATGACATTCAGAGCCTGTAGGACAACAGAAGTTGCACCTGGACCAGATTTGGCACAAAGGCAAGTAACAGTATTTCTTGTCACATGTGCTGAAGGAAAACATTTTGTCTGCCTGACGGCAGCCTGGGCATTGGGTCCTGTGTGAAGAAAAACAAATCTTTTGCAATCAAGATTACTCTGGCCCTGTAAGAAGAAGAAAAAGATGGAGTGAGTGCATTCATTCTACTGATGAAGATGCACTGGGTTCAGAAGTTGAAATTCTAGACAGTACATCTTGTTTACTTTCACATTATCCTTCTAATATGATTTAAGTTTTTTGATGACCCAGAGGATGCTAGGAAGGCTCAGGACATTCCTCAAGCAAATGGTGTTCAGACAGAGGAAAAGAATGTGGTGAATGCTGAAATTGTGGACTCCAATCCTCAGAGATAACTCAAACAGTCTTTTACAGAAGACTCCAAGCCAAGGAAAAGGCAGAATTGGGAGTTAAGTGGCAAGATGGCAAACTCTTGTTCCCACAGGAGAATGAATAGTTTGAAGCTCCAGAGGTGCCAAAAATATGGTTAATGATTAAGGTAAGAGGACATAAGCTAGGCCTGGTGTGTTTTTTTTTCTTGTGTTTTGCACTAACTCATTGGGCAAGATAGAAGACAATGGAAAAATTACTGAAACTATGTTGCAGAGCCTATAGATAATTTCCCTATTAAAGGATTTTCTAGATTTCTCTCGCATTTGACAAAGGGATTAAGGTTGCAAGTTGTAGTTCCTATGTACAGTGTTTGATTCCCTCAACCCTCATTTGCCTCCTCTGTGACCTTGAGCAAGTCACTTAACCAGACATTGCTTTCAGGTCAACCCTGAAAAAGGACTGTGTGTGCCTAGTGATCCTACCAGGTTAACAAATAGGATTATTATTATTATTAGACTTGAAATATAAAGGACAAAGTTAACTGTTTAATATTTGTGAGCAGTGCTTATAAAAAAACTATTGCTAGGGGAACCAATACAATAACACTGAATAAAAAAGGTTGCTAAATGGATGCTTTAGTAAAAGGTACACTGGATTTATGTTTATAGATAAAAATTGAAGGGGACACTGCAGGGCTATTATAAAGTGATTTAAAACAAAACAAAAAAAATGGTCAGTACATTTTATATGTTTTAATCCAACAATATTTTGTAATACTGATGCAAAGTAACACTTACCCCCACATTTAAAAAATACCAATTAAATGTTAGAAATTTATGTAATAAAATAAACAACTACATGCATGGATTTTATCACTACAGACCAGATATTTTAACCATAACTGAAACCTGGCTAAAATCCTCAGTACCAGACAACCTAATAGTTTCCTAAGGATACAAAATGCTAAGAGTAGACAACCTAAAAAATAGATGGAGGAATAATAGCACTATAGTCAAAGCACTTTCAGGTAATTCCATAAGACGTCAAACACCTACTTTTGTAAATATAGAGATACTAATAGCCTGACTTAAATGCAGCGTGTATAAAACAACTCAAGTAATCTTCAGCTACATTCCTTAAACACAGAACCATAATACCTACACTATAGAAAATACCCTTTCTGGGTTACCTTGACCATTAAACAGGACATAATTTTACTTTGGGATGCAAGCATAGACTGGTTCTCGTTATTAAACTAAACTTATTAAACCAAACTCTTACAAATCTATCCCACCCATCCTTAAATTTGGTATAATTCAGGTATACAACAACCCACTAGAACTGACAAAATAAGCAAAAGGAAATGCATACTTGACTGGATTAGAATTAAAAACAAAGCTTGCTCATGAAGTCAGCACTTTATCAGACTCCATCAGTGACCAACATCCTGCATACATAACATGGGACCAACCTAAAGTATCTAAAGATACTAATTCATCTGGACAAGAACAAGAGCAAAATCCATCCTTATAAATGGGATTTTTAAAGAACACTTGTCATTGATATGGAAACGGTTTTACATCATGACCAGAACTACATACAGCTTATTTGCTCTCTCCAAAATACTGTACAATGTATCAATATAGAGCTTCTCAAACACTTTACAGACAATAACCACCTATCACAAACTTGCATGGTTTTCATTGTGGATGCAACACAGATTCAACCCTTTTATCCTTGTGAAACACTATTCATAAATACCTAAGCCTCAAGCAATAACAGCCGCCAACTTCCTAGACCTCACAAAAGTCTTTAACACGGTCTTCCATGAACCATTGTTAAATACAATAACTAAACTTGATATTGTTAATACCACTTACACAGTTCAAAAGTTACCTTACTGATAGATCCCAAGCTGTTAAGTGGAAAAACTCTTACTCTTTCTTCACTACAGCCACCACAGATGATCACAACAATTGTTCCACAAGGATCTTGGTCCTCTGTTATTTAATATCTTTACTAAATGGCATGCATAAAACAGCACATCAAGGAACTCTTATACAATATACAGATGAATCAACACACATCTGCTCTGCAACCTCTAGTACCAAACTTCAACTGCTAATCCAAACCTGAAGGTTGGCTTACACAACCTCAACTAATATTAAACCCCAATAAGATTAAACTAATGTTATCAAATTCTATCACTTCTAATATAAACACACCTCATATAATCAAGCACGCACTGGGCAAGTTAACCAACCAAAATTACTAGACACCATTAATCAGTCATCAACTAAAATTTGAAAGACTTCCAAGATGGCTGCACATTGAGTGACAGTTTCATTCTAGCTCTACCAATGTGAAAAGAAACTCGGCAGAGAAGGCCAGTAGACTTGTGTTTATGGGTAAATTTCAGTAACTGACTAGTAAGTGTACTACTTGGACGCCAAGAAAAAAGAAATAAGAGGACCTGAAAAAAAATCAGCTACAAAAATTGAGGAAGAAACACTGTCTGGGGAATGTTCTGCAGCTATTCAGCAAAAAGCAATGCAACTTCCAGACATGAATTCCAGTAACCTACAGGAAGATACAAGATAACTGCACACAGACTTGGTTAAACTAAATGAAACACTGATGGAGTATATCAACACAAACAACAAAAGGCTGGAAAAAATGGAAGAAGCTTTACACAAATATTCTGATGAGGTGATAAAGCTGCAAAAATTAGAATCTGAAATTAAGAAAATGCTGGCTGAATATGAGAATGCTCAGGAGAAGATCTTTCAAAAATAATAGAATTAGAGGACAGAGCACATGGGGAAAATCTGACATTTTCAGCTATACCAGAGAAGCTGGAAGGAACAGACTGCATTCATTTTATGAAAATAAGCAACTGGACTGGTATCCCACAGCATGAGTTGTTAGCTGAAAGGCACATCATGTGTATACTCCAACAGTAGCTATGAAAAAGCAACTTAGACCTTTAATAGTAAAGATGCAATCCTACCAGCTGGAGGAGTTGATTTTGACAAAATTGTGGCAGAAGAACAAAGTACTAAAAGTGGGAGACAGCAGAGTGTTTGTGGAGAATGATTAGTCATTATACACCAGGCAGAAAAGAAGCAAATTTATTCCACTGTTCAGGGAATGTTGAGACACATGTGTGAGATTCAAACTGCTGTACCCAGCAGTCTTCAAATTATTCTTCCCTGGAGGGACTAAACCATTTTTGATGAAGTGCATGCTAAAGAGGAAACATAAAAATCTGTCCAACAAAACGTGAACTGTGAAAAAGAATAAGATTCTGCTTCTTGTTCTTCTGGTAATAAGGACCACAGAGAGACTGCACCTGTGAAACTTTTACAATATTTAAATGGAAAATGTTAGAGTGAAGGAAGGGAGCATGAGAGTTGACTAGAAGAATTCAGAATATGTTGGAAATGAAGCAGAGATAAGATTTGGGAGATGGAGGTGAACAGTAATAAAACCAGTATGTGGGATTACAATGCAATGATTATATGTATGAAATATGACAGAACAAGAACATCTGGAAAAAATGACTTTTACGGAATATGTTGGACTTGTAGGGGATTCTAAAGCATATGCCCTACGTCATGTCATTAATGTTTAAAAAAATGTTTTGAGCTGGGGAAGAGGAGGGAGAAAGTTAACTGTAAGTAAAGCTTTTTTTCCCCTTACTAGCACTACTTTTGTGGTGTATGGTTTTCTTTGCCTGCTACAAAGTAAAGTTTTCTCAGTTATTTTAAGTGTAATGGGGATTGTAAACAGGCGCTGATGTTCTTTTTTTTTTCTTTCTTTCTTTCTCTCTTCTCTCTTTCTTCTTGTTCAGTTTTAAGAAATGTAGGCAATGCAATGAAAAAGCCTAGTTAAAACAGAATGACTTTTTCTCATTCTTGCATGGGGAAATGACTGGATTAAGGACCTAGTAACAATTATTTAAGAGTAAGCAAGTAAATGAAAAAGAATATTGAATATTATGAGGCTTTTTCTGGCAAATACATGTATGCTCAGTAGCAATTCTGCAGCTGGTCTTCATGTTTCCATGGTAAAAAATTGATAGAGAGAAACTGGCTGCCTAGTTCTTGTGTCTCCATGGAGGCAATCTGATAAAGAGAAACTGGCTACAGTCTGGTGGAGAGTGACTGCCTAGGGAAAAAAAACTGAGAAGAGAAATTGGCTAGGAGGTAATACTCTCAAAGCACTGAGGAGTTTTCCCAGCTGGGAGAGATATAAAGAATATATTAAACCAATTAGCACTTAGTAGAAGCACAGGCTGCACCATGCATCTTAGCATGTTTAACCTTTCTTTTAGGTTAACTCAAATCTGCATGTGTGGCTATCAGTTTGGGACTTTTGTTCCTATTAAGAGGATAAAACTTAACTATTTGACGATGTACTTAGTTTTGTGTGTTAATATTAAGTTAACAGGTTTTGGGGGGGTGATTGTTTTTTGATTGAGGGCTTTAGATACAACAAAAAGTCTTGTAAGATGTGACATAGGTTTACATGGATGTGACAAGAACCAACTGTATAAAAGTTCAACAGGTTTACATGGATGTGACAAGAACCAACTGTATAAAAGTTCAACCTGTCAAACATTGTATGCATGTAACACAAAAGCCGGAACCAGACATTTAACAAAAAAATGTGTTATACATAAAAGGTGGGAATAACAACTTTTTAATGCAGTGATGCTTTCTGCAATGTCATTAAAATGTCAACAGTCTCACAGATAAATACAAAAAAGAAAGACTAGTGAACTATACTAAAAATGTAGACTGCAAATAGCTATGTTACAAGAGACACACAAAACTGAACGTGTGAATTTGTAAAGAAAGGTTTTCAGGATGGTTATTCAGTGGAATACTTGGAACAAAGAAAAACACGAGTACTATTATTAATTGCAAGAGGAGCTCCAATAGTGATAGAAGAGGATAAAAAAATAATAATGGCAGATTTGTAGTGCTAAGGGGCTACTGGCAAGGGAGGAGGATTACACTGGCATGCATTTGTATTCCACCTAAAACTGCTATAATGGAGCTTAAGAAAATTCTGGGAGAAATAATCAGTTTTCAGCAAGGAATATTAGTTGAGGACTGGAATGTGACTTGCAACAGTGAATATGTGCCTGGGGGGCCCAGAAGGGAAAGTATAACAAAGGAGGATAGATTTTTTTGAAGAAATTTATGAAAATATTTGGCATGGAATATGTGACTTCCTTTAATAGGAGCTCAGGGTGAATTTATGTTATTCCCCAAGATAATAAAAACTGGGTTAGGTTAGACAGAATTTACATTTCACAAGAACATGTGCATTTAATTGAAGGCCTTGATACACACCCGATAATTCTTTCAGATCATGCGCCAATAATAACTAAAATAAAAACACAGGGTAATGAAATAAAAATGAGACACTGGCGCTTTCCCACCCAGCTGTTGAAATTACAGAAATTTAAGGAATGGATAATGAGATTATTCAGGAGCTATTAGAGAGTGTAGAAATTTCTTCTGAAAATATAGCTAGGGAGTAGGATAAAATTAAGGTGGAGTTTAAAAACAGGGTGGAAATAAAATAAAGGAAGCTATGGTTAGGAAGTAACAAGAATTATTTATAGGGACTGACAAATGTTAAAGTATTGCAGAATAGGGGGAAATCTCACAGAACAGGCAGAGGATCAACTGCAGAATGCTAAGCAGAAAATAAGGGATTACCTCGATAATACGCATGAGTTTAGTAAGGCTGCTTTCAAGCAACTATTTTTTAATAGTAACAGTAGAGCACAAAAACTTTAGCATAATGACTCAGGCAACAGAAAGTAAAAAGGGCCGGCACCAAGCTAGGGAGATTATAACAAGGAAGGTAACGAAATCCTGTAGAGGTATTAGAAATATTTCGGAAATTCTATGAAAGTCTGTATAAAGCACAGAAATATGGAGATCAAGAAAAGATACAAATGGAAATGCTTATGGCAGAATTAAATATGCCAAGGTTAGAGGTAGATGGCGGTCAATTACTAACGGTTAGGATAGGAGGAGATGAGATAAAAATGGTGATGTATAATCAGTCTACAAGAAAGTCCCCAGGAATAGATGGTATTCCTTTGGAAGTTTGGAAGCTAGGAGGAAAAAAAAATGATAAAGATCTGGAAGGTTTTGTTTAACAGTATTTTAAGAGGAGAGAAGTACCAACATCCTAAAAGAAAGCAGTGGTAGCTGTAATGCCGAGGGTAAAGGTCCATCAGACCCAGATTCATACAGGCCCATTTCAATACTAACCAAGATTATAAACTGTTCATGTTTTTAATGGCTAAAAGAATGACAAATGTAATGCCAAAATTCGCAGATATGGATCAATGTGATTTTGTGGAGGGAAAGCAAACATATGACAACATTAACTGAACACTGATGATACAGAAGGAAGCAGAACACAAGAGAATACCATTGTTGTAAAAACACAACTAAAGACTTGTAAAAATAATACCAAGGCTTCTGCATTCACGATGTGACCTTTAATAAACAAGACTTCTGGTAAAAAAATAATAAAACGAAGCTAATGTAGCAGCAAGACATTTCTAGCATTCTGAAATATAAATCTTACATTATTTGAAAGGCTTGAAACTGGAAAATGGTGGAGAGGAATCATATGGTGGCATGGTTAAGTTAAATTATACACATTTTTATATTTATTTATATATATATATATTTTGTATATATCTTCTGTAATTACATACATATCTATCTTTTAAGTAAGAATTTTTAAGTAATTATTAATATTAATTATTAATATTTTTAAATGTAATTTTAAATGTAATAATAAATATAAGTAAATATGAAGCATTAGTTTTACAACAGCATTCATTCTTGCAACATAATTTATAGGCTGATTTTATACAAGTTAGGAGGCGTATTTTTATTAATTATTAATTAATATGTAAAACAGTATGTATGAGTCACAGACACTTTGAATTTTGATTGGAGAATATATTATGAGATTAATTTAAAAGGAATTGTGATTTCACAATTAGTTCACTCTGAAGAAACCCACAGATTAGTTGGGTGAAAGCGTTAAGTGTATTTGGAATTTTTATGTCTTGTGTCTTGCTGCTACATTAGCTTTGTTTTATTATTTTTGTACCAGAAGTCTTGTTTATTAAAGGTTACATCGTGAATGCAGAAGCCTTGGTATTATTTTTACAAAATACCATTGTTGTTGGTGAGTCTGTTATGAGCAGGACAATGGAAGCATTTGCATTTCCTGAAACAAATTATAAGGTTGATTAGGAGGATATATGAGGGATCAGAGGCGAAAATTAAAATGGGTGGGGTCCAATTGATAGCTTCTGTTTGAGCAGAGGAACCAGGCAGGGGTGACCTCTTTCCCCTTTGTTATTTGCATTACATTTAGAACCACTGACAAAGAAAATAAGGGACTCAGAAATTCAATTACATAATTGGTATGGTATTCAAGAAAAGCTGGCTCTGTTTGTAGATGATGATATTTTTTCCTCGACAAAACCAGAAGACATTACAGTGTCGTGGAACATTTTGAGATAGTTTCCAATCTTTTTGGGATACACAATTAATGAAGCTAAAACAAAGGCAATAGCAGTAAATTACGTACCGACACATGAATTGGTTCAGCAATATCCATATTTATGGGGACATGATAAAACAAAGTATTTAGGAGTATGGATTAACAATGATTCTGGTGTGGCAGCCAAGGATATTGGGGAAGAGACTAAATAAAAGATAATACAAAAACTAAGAAAATGGAAGCTTTGTTATACGGAAATGGATAATAAGATATAAGCAGTCAAAATGTTTTTAGTCCCTTTAGTCTTATACACGGGTCAGGCATATTTTATCAACCAGAGGAGAAGTTGTGGATAGCAATTAATAAAGAGCTGAAGGACTTTATCTGGGAGGGGAAGATGACAAGAATCAAGTGGAATAAGATGATTCTCCAAGTAAAATAGAGTGGATTGGGATTACCCAGTTTGAAGGGGTATTTCAGAGCTACACAGTTAAGGCTCCTATACACAGCACAAGCAGAAAACTATCATTCAAAGTGGAATGGGATGATGTTGAAACAGGAGGAAAGCTCAAGAAATAAGGAGAGACTGGGATTTTGGATGCAGCCCTTTAAGGAGAATAACACTAATCATACAGAAGATTATATCTATAAAATAGAACAAAGTATTCTAAGAACTAAGCCAGCATGGGAATGGAGAAAGGAGATTCTACTGATAGGGATGACTGCAATTAGGGATATAGAAAATAGGCAAGAGAGGGCTGGAATGTATTGGAGAAAACTGATAAAGGAACCAAGGTATTGGGAGCAAATAACTAGAAAGGGAAATGTAATAGAATGGGAAGAGGCCAAGAATTTATCTGGACTGCAGGTTAGAGACTGCTTTCTCTATGTGGGGAGAGAGGTCCTAAATGAAAGACCAGCACTGGCAGAGTTTTTAGTAGAATCTAGAACAGAAGCTGCCATTAAAGAAGGAATAATTAGTGGAGCATATAAAATATTACATGATAACTATAGGAATCAATCAGAAGAGGTTAGAAAGGATTGGGAAGAGAGACTGGATAAGCAATTCACAAAGAAACAGTGGGAGCATATACATATGTCTCCCAAATATGCAACAAAATCTAGAAGATTTAGGATTTTTGCTTGGAAATGTTTACATACATATTTTTATACCCCAAGTAGACTCCAAAGAATTTTTCCTCAGGTACACAGCAAATGTTGGAGATGTGACAGGGAAGAAATGGGTACTTGGGAACATATTTACTGGGAGTGCAGTGGGTTGGTGGACTTTAAGGATTCCATGCAGGATTCACTGTTGAAGATGTTGGGTGGGCAGATTGGTGTGTCGAGGGAGATGATTTTTCTGAGCTATGATACCGAATCGGAATTGCCTAGAACTGATAAGGCCATGCTGTGTCTAATTATGGTAGCTACCAAATAAGCAATTACTAGAAAATGGAAATCAAAATCTAAGCCAACTATATTGGAAGTAGTGAATATAGTAAACAGAGATAAATCAACTGGAAGTGACATCTTTAAAAAAGGGTAGGAGCAAACCACATAGGAAAAACTGGAACTGTGGGAATGAGGTTTAAAAGAAGGCAGGACTTAAATGAGCTATGTAATGTTTGACTGAAAATGATTGGGTAAATTATAAATCATGTATAGTGTCTGCAACTGGGAGTGTGTCAGTATGGTTTGTGATGTAAAAATGCTTGCAACTAGGATTGTGTCGGTGTGGTTTGTTTTCATTTATATAAATGTATGATTGCTTATGTCATAAGTGATGGTTTAATAAAGATGCTTTTTGTTTAAAAAAGGGTCAGGAATTGAATAATTTATGTAACACTGATTAGCTTATATGATATATAGTATATATATATATATATATATATATATATATATATATATATACACATATATACATACATATATATATATATATATATATATATATATATATATATACATATATATATATATATATATATATATATATATATATATATATATATATATATATATACATATATATATATATATATATATATATATATATATATATATATATATATATATATATATATATATATATATATATATACATATATACATATATATATATATATATATATATATATATGTGTGTGTGTAATGTTTGTTAATAAACTTGATTACTTTTGTATAAACATAAATTTGCCCGTGTCACGAGTGATAATTGAATAAAGTTGTTTAAACAAAAAAATATCTTAAATTTGACCAACATATCAGCCATGCTATATCTAAGTCTATCCAGAAACTTGACATGCTTTACAGAATCAAACCACATCTTACACCTCAAACTCCACTACAAACAGCCACATCTTTTCTACTATCCAAACTACTCTATGTCTCACCCATTTTAACTGACTTTCAAAAAATAAGCCTCCACAAAGTAGTAGAATGCTGCATTTAAATAGCAAAATTTGCTACTAATCTACCATGCAAAAAAATATCACTGCTCGGTCCTATAAGAACCCCAGTGGTTAGAACTGCATAACATACTGAACTATGCTCAGCTGAATGCTGCACATAACATTCTATACCACATGCTCATAGGTATTTAGCGTTTATATCACATTATCGAAAGATGAAAATAGTGAATGCTATTTAATCGAACATAAAATATCTAAACCACATAATATCGAACATTCAGAACAGCAAATTTTTTCCTTGGGAAAAAATTCGTTATTCCAAAAGACACACACACACACAACACAAGCACACCTAAAAAACATCAATACACACATATATACTTAGAATCCTACAACTAACCCTACACTAAACTATACATACACTACTATCTATCCACTTACCTTAACCCAAACCCTAACCCTATGGTCTGTCATTATCGCACACTCACCTAACCCACGCCCTAACCCTAACTCACTTCAGCCGCCCCTAAACCTAATTCACCTAACCCGTGCCCTAACCCTAACTCATCTAACCCACGCCCTAATCCTAACAGCCACACAATTGCACACTTACTTGAACCCGACCCGTAAATCTCCACCACAGCGCTGAAAAATAGCGAAGTCACAGAACCGGCCAACCAAATTCTTTCCCTAGGAAAGAATTCGGTGTTCTGCAGCTTCGCTATTTTTAGCGTTCAATTAAAATGGGTTAATATTAGAACATTTGAAGTTTTAAAACTTCGATTTTCTGATATAGACCCGATATTTACTAGGCTGTTGATCCGTGAGGAACTTCTGAAGCCTAGCTATGCACTTCCAAGACATTTATAGACCTTGGATTATAAGTATGAGTAACTCAGAGCCCTTGTTTGTTTAGTAAGAATAGCCCAGAGCACAGACATTTACATGTTACCCCTATACATTATACATAAGGGACAAAAGGGCTAAACCAGGAGTGAATTTGCAGTTTCCCACCCATTTGTCCAAATTAGACTTGGAAAGAATAAGACACATACTTTGCTTTATGAAGGGAGGAAGATGATTCCAGGGAAGTGTTATCCTCTATGATACATATATCTCTCTCCACCATATTCTGTTTATGTTGCAGAAGAGATTAAGGTCTATTGAGCAGGTTTTTATGCCATATTGGACTTCTGGATATGCAGTACATCTAAAAGGATGGGTTTGGTTGAGGCTATTTAAGTGAGGCAAATACTGACCCTCAGTAGCCTGCAAGATACTGAGAAAAGGTACAGGGCTTTGAGTCAGTCAGTGCAAATTTTATTATTTAGCCCTTTGATTTTCTTGGTGAATAAGCATTATGGTCATTTAAGTTGTATTAAGTGGATAGACAGGCACATACCAAATGTGGCATTATACTTAGCCTAATAGGTGCTGAGCACAGTGGAGTCTTCATGTCCATAAACCTGGACAGCATACTCTCACTGATGAGTGCACAGTAAAGAATAATCATCTTACAGTAGTGGATACATGATGATCAAAGGAGAGTTCATTGTCTACATCGGTTCCTAACTACTGGATCAGTTCAGGGGTGTGTTGTTGATGTGATAGTTACAGAGGACTAGGACTTCATGCTTGTGGAAAAATACTGTAATGCCCCACCACTGGACCAGTCATCAAGGAGCCTCAGTCCTCACCACTATTGCCAGTGGGGGACATACATTGGGAGGATGACAAGTACACACACAGTATTTCCAGATGCATGTCTCTGCATCAAGTGCAATTTCTTTTAAGAGCATACAGAGACCACAGTCAGTCCAGGACTGGTTTCTCCCACTTGCTCCAGCTCCCCAATAAGACTCCCCACTGGCACAGCTATAGAGTTGAGATCTCAGCTGAGTGAACAAGCCAAGACCTCCAATACCCTCTCTGTCCAACCAGTGCTTCATGTCCCTGCCCAAGTAGTTGACACACACACTCTTTGAGGTTTGATTTATACACACACACACCTAGTAAAGGCTGGCACAGATTTACTAGCTATGTCTCCTTCTGCCCAAACTATAAGGTAGCTTCCCTTGCCACCAGTCACTCATCAGCTACTTTAAGGCCCTTAACAAAGGGTGTCCAATCTTACTGTGTGATGTTACTGTTAATACAAATGGTAGTTTGACCAAGAGCAAGGCTATTAGGAGTGGCCTACACAGTGTCACCAAATAAATATGCAAGTACTCTCAGAACTTAAATATCTCTAGACAGATCACAATGAAAGGTTTAAATATATTTAATAATAAAATAACAAGAAAATACTCAGCATATAATTACAGTGACAGCAGAACTCAAAATCACAGGAAATATTTAGAACATTGCACAACAGTCTCAAATAAATAAAGACAATATCTAAGCTAAGCTTTGTTGTATTCCTGACTATATCTAAGAGAATTACTACACTGTAGTACACTTAATTAGAGCAGCAAGGCATATGTGGTGAATAGATCTTCTAGCTGATGTTGTCAGATCAAAAAGACAGAATACAGAATGCTGAGTCTCTCGCAAAGATTTCTTAAATTAAAATCTCAAATATTATGGCTGGGATAGCTTGCAGAATGACATAATTTCTTGTCATCTGACTCTAGCCCAGGTAAAACCCCTACTGCTGAAAGCCAGCAGTATTTAGGATCTACCTGTGAAAATACATGCACAAGGGTTTTCCCTCAGATCTTTGCAGATCCTGGAAGTCATAACATTATTAAAACACTACCACAACAATACAGAAAATGTCTCAGCGCAGACATTGTGTCTGCTGCTGCAATGAAACTAAAAGATAACATCTTTTTATTGCGTGGTCATAAAGTAATTTCACTTCAGCTATTTTTCTGAAGTTTTGCAAATTAACCTTCTGTATTCAAGTTTCCTCTGTTAAAATATATACACTATTGTAACCATTTAAACATATGTACATTTCTGTTCTATTCCAGTAGGGCATGCTGTGGTTACATTTTAAGTACTTTGCAAACACCTTTTCAACACACACTTCTGTACCAGCAGTTTAATATATACCTGACAAACAGTTCTAATACATTTGTAACATAAGTATCTTACATGAATCATGTTGATATTCACAAATGACATATAATTATTTACAAAATTCCAGATAGCTGTGCTGGCTTTATCTCCTTTTGTTATACTTCTATATAAATCATGTTAATATTCACAAATTACATAATTATTTACAAAATTCCAGCTAGCTGTGCTGGCAGTACCTCCTTTGTCACAGATACTATTGTACATTTTTTGGCATTTAGTTTTAGGTCATGGTTTTGACAGCTATACATTTGGGAAAGGGCATCTTGGAGGATCTTGGTGTCCTCTGGAGAGTTTATGATGATACCAAGTTTATAGCTATCTGCAAACTTGGTCAACCATAAATCCTTAAAATTAGCTTTGTCGTCCAGAAAAGAATGTCCCAAGGTCCAAGCCCAGGGGTACATCGGTAGTGGACAGGTCTTTTGGAGGAGGTAGAGCAATACACCCTAATTTCTTGGGTTGTATTAGTGAGCCAGATTGCTGCCCAATGAGTTACATAGGGATGTACATTTAGTTGGGTATGTTTGTTAACATCACTTGAGTGTGGAATGGTGCTGAATGCCTTTGTGAGGTCTGCACATGTGGTGTGTGCTTATTTTTCCTCATCTATTGCTTTAGTAACCCTCTTTAAGAAGTCAACCTGGTTAAGTAGGCAGGATCTGCTCTTGACAGAACTGAACTGGCAAGGGTCAAGAGTTTGCAGGTTGCCTATATCCTTATTAATTCCATAATGATCTTTCAATAGCCTTACAAATGAGGGTGGTGAGATTATGGGTCTATAATTACTTAGGTCAGTACCCCATCCTTGTCCTGGGGGAACACTGTTGCTGTCCTCCATTCGTCTAGCACAAAGCTTGTTTGGAGGATGATATTCAACATCTTTTGTAGGGGGGTTGATAGGTACTGTTTCATGCTGGCCTTTAAGCATCTTAATATGTTATACGGACACACAGAATCAGTGTTCTTGGCCTTGGACTGTGCTTTGGAACATTTGGAGGGTGTGTGGATGCTGGTTTGTGACCTGGAAATGTGTGTGTGGGGGGGTTAGAGCTTATATGGGGCAATTATATCCTGTGATGCTTCTCCTGCACTCTGCAATTGAAATTTATATTCTACATTCAGCAATGTTCATTGGAAGAACAGGGCTGTTGTTACACTTTACTGGTTCTCAATGACTCTGCCCAGAAGGTTGAAAGGCTCTGGTTCTTAAGTGTGTTTATTATTAATTTAATGTGTTTTGTGTGTAATAATAATAGTCCTCACTTTTAAAGATATTCAGCCATTCAGAACATGTAAATCTTTAGCTTTGGATTGCTCAAGGTTTTTCATGAATATGGTGTTGTTTAGTTTATTCCTTTATTTACCTTTTAAGTTTTCCATTGAGTTATTGTTATGACATTGTCATTAACATTTGGAATTAAAAAAATAATATGATTCAAATATACTGGAAAAGGAAGAAAAATAAGCTGGTATGTGGAAGGGCTTGACAGATGGAACATTAACATGGGAAAGGTGCAACGGTAACCTCACAGTAATGAGGAGTTACAAAACATGGGGGGCAATGATTTGGTATCCCACTTTAAAAAACTAGCTGGAGTGCTTCACATATGTTTAGCAAGACTAAACAGCCTCTTACTTGACTCTAGGGTAGTACCAGAAGAAGTGGTACATGTGGTAGTGTAATGATCCAAGAAGGAGATGGGTGATTACTGGACAGTTAGCCTCTCTCTTCAGTCTACACAAAGCTAAGGGAAAGCATGTTGTAGGGTAGGCTGGTGCAAACAATACAGGTCAGTAGGCTTGGATACGAAATATCATGGCTTTACACAATCAGAATTTCTCTATTTAGTCTTGTACAGTTTGTGTAAGGCAGTTGAGCAAAAAAAAGGGGGGGGGGATTGAGTGGATGTGTTATAGCTCAACTTGTTGTGCAGACTGTTGGTCAAGCAATCCAAATATCTACTGTCAAAATCAGAATTTATATAACTTCAGCAAGGCCACTGAAATGATGCTGGATGGGAAACTAGCAGATAACCTAAAGGACGTTAGGGCAGGATAGAAAAGAGGAACTGGCTGGTAGATATGTAACACAAAGTAAAAGAGAGAAGGGGATGTCTAGCAAGAAACATTTTTTAATAAGAGTTCTGCAGAGTTCAGCATTAGGTCTGATGCAAGTCAATACATCTGCATCTAAAATAGCAAGGGCTACTGCTGATGACATCAAACTGCTGCAGCATTTAGGGGTGGTAGGATTGGTCTTCAACATAACCGGGCACAGATAACAGGGTATACACATACATATCTAAAATTTACAGCAAATAAGTATAAAGATATGCTTCTTGCAGAGTGGGGTGAGGAATTCTTAGGTAACATCAGAACAAAGAATATGTCTCTATGACACACTGAGAAAGAAGGTGGTTTTGGGAATGTTTTTTCACCACTACTGTCAGTCACACAGACCAATGTAAACAAGCTGAGGAAAGACCAGTCTTACACAATGAAGTACACTCAAGGATATACAATGTCATTTTTTATTACTCTTCATAGTATTTGTCAGGTCCACTATAACTATTCTACCCAGTTCTGCAAGCATTACAGAGAAAAGGACATCAGTTTAGGATAGTGTGGACAGAAGAGAGTTACTAAGATGATCAGGATGTGGGGGCTTGGGCATGAAGGCAGGCCACAGGCACTGGATATATACCTGTTCAAGAAATAAGGCAGTAAGGAACATGATGTAGGGTTATAGCTCTGCCAGAGATCAGATAAGAGGAATGGAACTAATAATGAAAGATAGTGGGAAGGAGGGGGAGTCATTAGTGTTAGACCAAAAGAAAAATGACAATGTTACACTTAAGGAAATATATTTTTAAAGAAAGGATGATAGGGCTCTTGAATTTCAACTCGGTGAGGAAAATAAGGTGAAAGTCAAAAGAGATTCAAGGAATCCTAAAATATGTGAGAGGGTCAGCAACAAAAAAGCTACCTAGAGTAAGTGTGACAGACTGGACTACCTATGGTATTTTTCCACTGCATGTTAATTTTTATTTTTTTACTGCAAGGAGTGACAAGTCAATGGTATGACCAGTCACGTTCACTGTGTGTCCTAACAACTCACCAGGAGACTACTGTCAGTTTGTATGTTGTAGGTCTCTGATTTCTATTCTTATGACAGTTCTTAAGGCAAATATATTTTATTTGGGGGGGGGGGTCTTATTTTTTCCCTACTTGAGGAAGGACGTTGACAAGCTCCCCATGAAGTTTACACAATGATTTCTATGTCTCCTTATCAGTAATGTAAGATGTGATAGTGCAAGTCTCAACAACTCAAAAAACAAACTATGAAGCAAACAGAAAAACATTACAAGACTCACCATTACACTTTCCAGATGTTTTTGCAGTAGAGTTGTGTCCCATGCACCCTTGACACCTGACACCTCACACCTCTATTACTTCTATGTACTAACTCCTAGATCACTTTAAAAGTAGGTGGGATTGTATTAAATGTTGCAACCTTTGGCCTTAGCATCGCTTTCTCTTATTTGCAGCTGTAGCTATCCTATTCTCAAGACTAGAATTATAGTCCTTGAAATTTCATAAAATACCCAGTTTCTACTAAATACAAGCTTATTTACATTCCTGTTTCAGAAGTAGCAAACCATATAACTTGAGCTACAGTTAAATGCATGCCTGACTTTGTTATTACTTTTATTTAAGCATGGTACTGATTCAGAACTACCTGTACTATAAATAGGGAATATGCAATGAGTATGGGGGCAGATGTTTTTTTATGTGTACATTTTTTAGCTGGATTTCTTTATCTGGTACCTGCTCTTAGTGTTTTAACCTTTTTTATCTGCATTTATTTGACATTTAAAAGTGTGTGTGTGTGTGTGTGTGTGTGTGTGTGTGTGTGTGTGTGTGTGTGTGTGTGTGTGTGTGTGTGTCTGTTTTATATATACATATACATTATTCTACTGGTTATAACTGACTGCAGTTTGCATTCAGTACATACTGTAAAAGATTTCTAGACGAACAGAAGTGATGAAATGATTTTAGCCTTTAGTTTGACTTTCTTAAGAACCTTTTCTGCATTTGCTGGAAGGTTTAACAGTGGCCAGTTATAAACTGTAAGATCAACAATTTGCTACTGTACATTTTCTGTATCTCAGTCCACTGCCGGCTGTGATTTCAACAGCACAATCTGCCTTGCAAGTTCCCCGATTTTCCATTTTCTTCTCAGAATAACAAGGAAACAAATATTGAAAGGAACCACTACTACTCCTTAGTAACGCAGACAATAAAACACCATTTCCGCAGTACTAACAGTGACTGAACTGGCATCACTCCAATTTAAATTCACAATGCCTTGTAACTGGAGAATAAACACATTACTGCATCTGGGTATTAATACAGTGTTAGTTAAGTTCTCCTTTTCTAAAAGGACATACTGTGTAAACTTGTGGTGATGACTTACAGTAAATGCAACTTAAAAAAATACGAATATATACAAAGAGATGCAAGACTGAAAATGTATCCATCCAGCCATGCTTACGAGTTTCATCTGACTCCTGCAGCAACCCCATGAACAGCCACCAGCATCCACAGGGTTTACTAGGCAAAGGGTGGAGCAGAATTAGATTACTAGGCCTTTCTTGTGCGTCACACACACGTGCACACAGACCTAGGGACGATCTAGAAGTTGCAAATCTGCCTACTACGTCTTTGGAATGAGGGAAGAAACCAGAATACCTAGGGAAAACCCTCATGAACACAATGGGGGCATGCAGATTCTACAAAGAGGGCACACCAACTGAAAACCTCTTGCTGTGCTGTGACAGTGCTACCCATTTCATCACTATACTACCCTTTCAAAAATGTACACTACTCCTTAAAACAACTAATGAGTTACTATTACTTCTACTACAAAAAGCAGCATTTAGAAATAATCAGGTATGCATGGTGTAACTGAATTTCTATTAGGATCTGCCACTGAAATAGAAATTTCTGTACTCTTGTATTTGTACAACTGCAACAGTAATTTCCTTAACAGGCTAGTAATAATATCAGTACAGATAGAAAGGATTTAGATAAAGCTCCACTGTAGCTTAGCAATGTGATACAAAACCCATCAGGACAAGCTGACTCACAAAGATAATGTGATACAAAACCCATCAGGACAAGCTGACTCACAAAGATGTCTTAAGTCAGACCTCATGAGTATACAGTCCAACATTACATGGTAACTTTTTGCAGATGACTGTCATAGATGAGAAATACATCCATGAGATATGTGACAGTGAGCAAATTAAACAAATCAGGTTAATCAACAGAAAAAGAAAATGGTAGCACTGCTTAAAACCTTGTAGTTCATAAATGAAAAGGCTGAACATATCATGCTTTAGCTGTACATAAAAAGCACACTGTTGCAAAACAAAGTAGTAACTAGATACCTGATAAACTACCTTATTAACTGTGATAGATTAGATTTAATAAGCCTAATCATTTAGTTTTCCCCGTTCAGTGGAGATCTTCTCAGTGCTA
Organism: Protopterus annectens; assembly: GCF_019279795.1. Taxonomy (NCBI): domain Eukaryota; kingdom Metazoa; phylum Chordata; order Ceratodontiformes; family Protopteridae; genus Protopterus; species Protopterus annectens. The sequence goes on along the minus strand of NC_056751.1, from coordinate 295,186,810 downwards.
TTCATATACCAAGCACAGCTTAAATGGCTCCTGCACATGGATGAGAGTATGTCATCCCAGAAAAGGAATGCTGTAGCACACGGGGTAGTATTACAGACGCCTGACTGAGATCAGTTTTACAGGTATTTACCAAAAGGACGCAAATCACAACATGGCCTGCCAACATATGCTGGTGCTTTCTGAGTGTCTGGAAAAATTATAAACTTAGTATAATAACTTCTTACTACAATAAAATTAGAACTAGGTTGTTGACTTTTTTTAAATATATATTCTTAACATCTAGTCAAACAGCCTATATCTTTTTATCACTTTAACATGCCTAATAACACTGACTAGTAGTTTTTTTTAAGAAAAGATTATTCATGCTTGTAACAATAGTACAGCATTTCCATTAAGTACTATTTTGTCATTCAATACCAGAATTTATCACCGTTTAACAGATTTTGTATGCAAAAGTGAAGTCCATACTGACGTATAATTATTCAGTAGCTATACCTTGTGAACGTATCATATGTTTTGGAGGTAACATTTCCCCTTTTACAAGAAGAAAATGTTTTTGAACCTGTGAAACCTACCCTTATACTATAATGTAATAAATAAGAGAACTTTCCAGACTTAGCAGCCCGGTAGCTAAAACACAACTTACTGGATCTGAAAATCACCTGTTGGGGAATTTAACTATTTCTCACATTTAGCATAGTTTTGGGATACAATATTTATACTGAAGGGCATATTACATGTGAAACAAATTCTAGCGGTATGGGGTCTGTTACTGGGTTGTTTTATATAGTAGATTGCAAATTATTAAGTAACTTGCATTGTGGTACCAGGCACTCATACAGAGTCAGTTTTGGTAGCTTCAGTTTTTTTCTTCTGGGTGCATGATAAGAGAGTATTCATATAGCAGCAACCCACGACTGGCTGTGGGTAAATCCAGCATTACCCACACCCAGCCGTGGGTTATTGCTGTTATACAATGATGTTAGTTTTGTGTTCAGTTATGTTTGTGCTGTTGTTATTTAGGTTTTTGTTTGCTTTACTTTGTATTATTACACTTTTTGTGAGATAAAATAGTCCGCACTTTGACTTAGTTAGCCACATGCCCTCTGTTTTGTCTTGAACCTTTAAGAATTATATTCCAAACAATAGGACGTGACATTGTATAATAGGTGTTATCCATTCTCCAAAAGGCATTCATTTTCGAAGAGCTTAAGAAGGAAGAGCTAAAAATTAAGGTAAAATCAGGGACACTTGTAAGGTATTTGGCTACCTACGCTTCTCAACTTCTTTCTCAACTATGGATGACAGAGGGCAGTTTTAAATAGATGGGCGTGATTAAATTGGGGCCGCCCGTTTCACTACTAGTAGGCGGTTTTTGCTACCGTTCATCCAGGGAACTAACACTGTCCACCGTTTATACTGTAAACAGTGAATTTGCAAATGGTAGCAATACTTAAAGTACTACACTATTTTTACACAAGACGGTGGCTGGGAGGCTAAAGATAGTGTTACAGAAAAAAAATGAACATTTCTGCCCGTCTATCTAGAAACAAGCCTATATACCAAAACTTGCGACAACTTTTGTGCTAGCTTTGCAAACCCTTCCCTCTCATTTCCTGAGACGATGCATAATTTATTTTTTTCACGCATTATGGTCAGATCTGGAAAATAGCTTTTCTTGATCTAGTGGTAGAACCCTTCACCAGAGCTATGAGACAATTAGTTAAAATGCTGTACAGCGTTAAACGTTGATTACATCCTCTTGATTATAATGATGTCTTCAAATACTACAATACTTGTCCTGCAACTTGTATCTAGTATGTCAGTCTAAAGAGGAAGAGCTTTGCCATGTGAATCGAAGCTTACGTTTCTATCATAAATTACACCTCCCATTACGGGCATCTCAGAATATCTGAAATACTCACTGTGTTGGAGTCGCTGTTATGCTGATGGAATATTAATGATTCAAAACAAACACCGACACACGGGCTCCTTCAGATAGGACTTCTTCTACTTCTGCCATGTTGAAGTTTCTAAGGTTCCCACAATATGACAGAATTAAGCAAAGTCTAGTTACCTCCAATTTTAGGGTCATATGACATCACACAAATGCCTTCAGATTGCACGGTGACAGACAAAGCTGTCAAGGAAGAGGCGATTAATTTACATCTGTTAGCGTTCTGGTATAAAGGCTCTCCTACAGAACGGATGATCTGCTGTTTTGATATTTAGTGAAATTATTTTAATTGTGCTATGTAATAAAAAAAAAATAAATAGTCTGCAAGCTCCCCATCTTTTTACTTGTTATACAAATGTATGATTGCCAATGTCATAAGTGACAATTTAATAAATACGTTTCTTGTTAAAAAATAATAATTAAGAAAGTGGAAGAAATTGGTAAGGATGGGCCTAAAATAAGGGACCTTTTTTAAAATTATGCTAACTTAGAAAGTTTATTATACAATGTCATGTCCGAAAAGAACGGCAGGGCTGCATGATTTATTAACGGCCGGACTTGTAACTTAGGTTACTTTGGATTTACAAAGTGCACGTTGGTTGGATTGGCCAATCAGCGTATACGTTTCATCTTTTCAGAGATGGTCATTGTATAATAGAAAATATTTATGAAGATGACGTTGGTTGCACTATTCAAAAAGTACAGTTGTGTAAGATTGTAACAGTGGCTATTAGCGGAGGGGTTACTGTAACAGTAAATCATAACATATTGGTCTAATCACATTAGGTTTTCTTCTTTTCCAGTCAGATGTTTTTCAGTTGTATCATTAAGGCCAACAATGGTCTCACATAAGAATTTCAAGGAACCTTGGTTGTTGCGAGAGGCACTCCGATATAGCCTAAGTTGCTTCTATCCTTCAAGCCCTTTCTATCCCCCATAGGACACTGTTTGTAAACAACCGTCATTTGTACAACACATTTGTTATGATAACCACAGAAATATGATATATATGAATTATTGTAAGAAAACAGTTATAATGAAAACCTTGTATGCCAGGTCTGTGTAAAATAGTTTAAGTATCCAAAAGCCTTTGTATAGCATAATCTAAAACGTCTACATCTTGTAAGATAATCTAAATGACAGTGCGCCTCCAGTTCTGTAGGCAAGATTTTCTTGGATATGGTATCATGATGTTAAAGAATTCAAGACCCAATGGAAAATGAAGTGCAGTACAGAAACAAAATTTTATCCACTAGACTGTGTCAGTCAGAGATTTGACAGTAGGATGTAATACTTTGTCTTAATGATGTGTCAGTAAGGACTTCTAAAGAGGTAAGGGCCATGATGGAAAAGCAGTGAAATTCATTAACAGAGAACATCATAGCTGCCTCAGCCAACATGGGACAGTTAAGATTAGACTGCCTTTGTTTTGTTCTGCTTTGAGTAGTACCTTCTGAATTAGAAGAAATAGAAGTAAAGCATACACTGAGATCTGAATTCAATGAAAGCAGAAAGCATTTATTTTCCAATCTGTCTTATAAAATTGAATTCTGACTTGAATGCTGTGGTGCACAGCAAACTGGTCAGTTTCTAGGAAACCCATCATATGTACAATCTCTTGAGGTATATGTGAATTTGACTTCTATTCATCGGTTGCTGTCTTCTTTCTGCCTAAAGCAGTTGCTAACTGGTTCTGTAAATCCCAAATATGTAAAACTGGAAACTGAAGGTTGTCTTCCAATGTCCAGTTCTAAATCCTAATTATCTTTTTTTGCATATATGGAAGTATATGGCTCCTCCGTGTTTATGTATCATTGAGTTTTGTGGTGGTGGTGGTGAGGTGTTGATGTGCGTCATACCTCTCAGTCTCTTACTGCGCGAAATCTGGACAAAGCCTAAAATAATGGGAGAACAAAGGCCAAAAAATAGGGAGAGATTTCAAAGACTGATCTTATAAACTTAGAAAGTTGAAAAAATAACAAATTTGCGTTAGCAAGCATTTTCTGATTCAAATGTATGTCATTATTTAGTGATTTCAATCCCCAGTGATTTATCAGAAAACTTCAAATTTTGTGAGGAACAGACCAAAATATGAGGCAAAAATCTGGACATTCTGTAAATCTCTGGATGGTTGAGAGGTATGGCGTGTGTTGGAAGGAGAAAATAAAAGGAGAAGAACTAAAAAGTCAGGAAATGAAAATGGGGAGATGGCTGGCTGGGCTACAGCATACACCATGACTAAAACAAGCTATCAAGCAAGCAGTAAGGAACATTACAGGTTTAAAAAACAAAGACATTTAAGTAAAGTGTGGTGATTTATTTTCAGTGCAAAAACTTTGCAGGAAGGATCTGTAGCTTGTAATCAATATGATAAATGGACCCAAGGAAAGAACGGGCAAGGGATTACTGTCCTCCTCAACACCGTAATATTCTAGCAAATATAGTCTGTGGGGGAAAAAAATGAAGTGAGTTTATACACTACCACATTGGCTACCGTGATCTGCTAAAACATGTGCCACGGAGGAAGACAGCAGTAAAACAGGTAGAATATAGAGATAGCAATAAAATTTACAGTGTTGACAAATGTGATGACCCCATCAAAAGTGACAACTAAGCACTGACGTGTGTGTGTGTGTATATATATATATATATATATATATATATATATGTATAGATACATATATTATTTATGGGAGCAAGCCAACTATATCCTCCACACAGGCAGTTTCACCCTCTGTACCTGTGGATTTCACTATTCTAATTCCAAGACTGATTAAGGTAAAGCTGCCATACGCAGCATATTTCATTTTCTGATAATGTGGGCATCACCTAACTTATCATTGTATTATCGGGCTTCAAAGAATAGAAATGCACCCAGAAATAAAAGCTGTGTTTATTAACAACTATACTGCTTGAAGTGACCTGCAAAAGTTTAGTAAAATTCATTGGAAGGAGTGAAGACAGTCAAGTATAGTCATTATTCACCCACAGTATACACACAAGCTCAAGTGCAGTGATGACACAAGCAACTAAACCTTTGCAAAGTTGCTCTAAGAAAGCAAAGTCATCCAGCATAATTCATAACCCTCTCGTCTCTCCAACACAGACACACACACACACAGAGCAAATACAATGGTTGACACGGACATTAAAAAGAAGAGGTAGCAATAAGTAGTGACAGTACTGTGTGTTTAAACTAGCATGATGCTGGTAGTGTTCTGCAAAACATTACTGCGAAGTTCACTTGAGGCAGGAAATACATATATAAACTACTATAGTATTTGCTGTAATCTAAAAGAAACACGTTTTTAAAGTTCATGTGAAAAATGAAGGTGGCAAGATACTCCACTGTCATTTCCCTCCACAAGTATACAGTATCAAGCTATGCTATACTAAGAAAAATAGCAATGAAGATGATGATAATATAAAGTTATCCTGCTATCACTAGCACTAATGATGCTTCAGAGAAACTCCTTGGGACTCAGAAAGGCTTACCATGATGCAGAAGCTTTAAGTTGGAAGGCTTCCCCATTATGGTAAGCCTGACCAATTCAGGCAGTGCTCTACTGCTACAGTTTTTCCCTGGTAGTGGCTGCAGTGTGGACACTGGTCTCCTGGCAAAGCCACATGTTAATATGGCAGTTCAGGGGAGCAATTAATTCAGATTAGCCATCTGTCCTCCCCTGAAAATGGTGTTGGTGGTGGATTAATGTGGTAGATGGATTCAGAGAATCGCAGTACCAAGTTAATTTTCTCACTAGGAGGAAAAGTGAACACCATCTTTCAGCAGTATTCATTCATTCACTCCTATGTGAAAGGTTGTAGCTTGTACTACAAATAAAGGTAGGTATGGCAGAACCATGGATGTGAATGAATATTCTTTGTACGGATGTGTGTGTGTGTGTGTGTGTGTGTGTGTGAATTGGGGGGGGGGGGGTCATGAATGCAACTGCATGGATATGTGTAAGTGTTTATCTGTGCGGTTGCCCTGAAAGAGTTAAGTACATGAAGGCAACTCTGTGTGTGAGGGGAATATCTGGGAATGTGCCTTGTGTGTGTGTGTGTGTGTGTGTGTGTGTGTGTGTGTGTGTGTGTGTGTGTGTGTGTGTGTGTGTGTGTGTGTGTGTGTGTGTGTGTGTGCGTGTGTGTCTCAGTGTGTGTGTGTGCATGCATGCATGCGTGTTAGGCAATGCCTACGCTACTTCAATCAGTGGGATGGTAAGGAAGACACTAGCACAGTCATATCTTACGGTGCAGTGATCAAGGACATGGTAATGAGCCACTAATGAGGGGTTTCTCTGTGTAGTCTTAACTTTTTTCTGAAGAGAAGTTTCCATTGCGCTAATTGACAAACTAGCATTAGCCAATTAGGGTGGGTGTGAATTCCAGTCACTGTCAACTCCCCACACTCCATGGAAAACAGCACCTGGTTGGACATGCCAAATCAACTAGTTAATGTTAACTTTCTTGTTTTTACACACTTCATTTTCTTACACCATCCTTTCACATACCCTATCTGGCCAAGAATGCACTGTAATAACTGTGGAGGAAATAACAACTGAGCTGGGGGACCAGTGGACCCCCTAGAATCCATTGTGTTCTGGATGGCCTGATGCATGTTTTAAAACTTTTTTCCAAATGTTTGATCTAATGATAACCTGACCAAAAATCATGAGAAAGGAAACATATTTAGTCTAATTTTTCTTTCAAAGAAGAAATAAGTTGCACCCATGGTGTGTCAGTTTCTCATTTTACAGAAACCACAGCCCACTGTAATTCTTCAAGTTAAGCAGGATTATTTATAGAAATAAAAAAAATTCAAGTCTTGTTATCCATGCTCAGATTTTCTAGTCTTTTATCCATTCTGTCAGGTACTTCTAACAATTAAACAAAAATGGGTCTACAAAGCTTAACATGCACCCATTATTCCTTATCTCTCTTGGCTTCAGGATATCTTTCTTAGCACTATCCTTCAAGAGCATCATTCAACTTGCCTTTTTACTCCTTGAAGACTCCTAACCTCATCTCTTCACTCTAAGGTCAGGATATATAACTCTTAGCAGGGTAATGGATCTAAAATACCTCATCCTGCAGATGATTTCCCTTACTGTCCTGCTTTATTCTTGACTGGCTGCTTGTCATAGCCTTAAAAGGTGCACAGAGCTTCCTAAGTTCAGCAGCCACCACTATGCCACAAGACCCACCCCCAACATACAATCACAGCTTTGAGCCTCGGAAGGTGAGCTATATGCCAAAGACAGCCTATCAGCATTAATGTGGCAGCAGTTTAAGTGATACTCAGTTCTAAAGTAGTTAAACTGGAGGATCAATGCCAAACAAGACAGCTTAGAATTACCTTCTAGTCTGCAAAGCCAATGAAGAGGGGTACAATCTGTAACAAGAGTGAGCTTTCTTCTTACTGAACAGTATTTAAAGGTGGCGAAGGTCAATTTGATCACTAGACACTCCTGTTCTAGTGCCTATTTATCAGCACTGATGAGCTTTCTATTAATGCAGTATACAGAATGACCCCCCCACCTCTACCATATGAGACAATACTGCACTGCTGTCCAACTCTGAGAAGTCGGAGGCTATCAGTGTAGGTTTTGAACAAATCAGAATTTTCAGTTTTACAAAGGCCTATGCAGCTTCAACAGTCCATTGAACTTTCAAGGGAGTCAAGCACATACCTCTCAAGTGTACCTCATTATGAGGAACGTACCTCATTTGGGGTCTTAAAAAGTTCATGTTCCTCCAAGCTCCTCAAATATTCCACATTGAAAGACTCTGTCACACATTCAGTGTTAGGAATTTTTTTTAGTGAAATCCATTGTAAATAGAAATGAATCATATTAATTCATTAAAATATCTTCCTTATAAGTGAAACCAGCATATTTTAACCATCCTATGACCTTCCTAGTTGAAGTTGTCAGTAAGCCATTAGTATGTGTTCCACATTTTGCCCATTTGTTCCATATTATGAGGGCTAGTGTTCCTCATTTTAGAGATGGAAGGTTGAGAGTCAGGGATGAATTTGTGATAACAGCTTGCCAGGCCTAAGAAAAGCCCAGCCGAGAGAAAAAAGACAAAATATAAATACACTGTACAAGATAAGAATGAAATCAGAAAGGAAATGGGATGAATGCTTTGAAATAGCATCACAGTTATGCATACTATAAAGACGATAAATACATTATTAAAACAAAAAATGGCCAAGAAAAAGGATAAACACTAAGAAGGTAGCCAAAGGCATATACAATTGATACATAAGGAAATGCTTTACTATAAAATATATAGATTTCAGAAACAAATTTCGAGCAAAGATGGAGTGCGAGTAACTTGTGTGCTTCATGACTGTACAGGAAAGAAGGAGTGAGAAAGAGACATGTCACGCATTAGCTCATCCTCCAGTAGATATGAAAGAAGAAATACATGCAGTGGGGCATCCCAGAAAGCCTACATGTGTTAGCCAACTGTTTCAGAAGTCTGCATAGCTAACCAAATCATTGTAATTTAAAGCAGCCTCACATACTTCGTATGGAAATGAGCTCCCCCCCAAAGTCAAACATTTCAGTAGCCACAAGCACAGAAACAAAGTAGTTAAGAACGGTTTGGTTCACAAGGTCTATACATTTTTCTCTCAGCTGGGTAGGCTGTCAGTCTCAGTCAACTAATAAATGTTTTTCGATACCATACTGCCCTGGAATTCAGAAACATGATTAATATGGCTGCCTAAGGGCTAGAGTGGTGATTCCCCCCGAAAAAGACATTTAGTGCCTTCACAATTAACTAATTAAGAAATGTGTTTATGTAATGACAGCGCCAGTGAAGAGAGTTGCAACGTGGATGCACGTATGGAAATCTTACGAAATAGTAATGTGCGTGTTACAGGCACATGAGTATGCACATCCACATTAGCAACCTCTAGATGCTAGACGATTTGTGTTTCACAGCAAGGTCCTTATTAAGTTTATTCATTTATATGGGAGGAATGGGAGTACAGGAGAGAAAGAAAGTAGGAAGAGCAAGTACAGGAACACACAAAAGGACTCATGAAAGGAAATGTAGGAATGGGGAGGGGGAAGAAGGCTGCATTATTTGGGAACAGGTGCCCTTTTTTTTTTAAGATGGGTTAACAGGGATAGAGGGACTGGAAAAAGGGTAGGTGTACTGAAGCAGGGACACCCTAACAAACATAAAACACAAGCAGAGACCAACGGAGTAGGTGCTAACATAAAATGGGGTGGGGTTGACAATAATACACACACACTTACCAAAAGAGGGGGTACAGCTGGTGATGAGGATAAGTGAACTACAAACAGCAAACGGATGTGATACAAAAGGAAGGGGAACACCAAAAGTGAGAATGGGGAGGTCCCAGATCCTGATCGCTCTAACATAGGGGGATCCAGGCAGAGGTCAATCCCCACCATGACTGTCCTCCTGGTTGGGTTCTGTCTCAAGTAGCACACTAGGCAATGACAGGCAGAAATGCAACTCTAGCTAGTCACATGATGAAGGTCTCTGGGCTGCCAATGCAGGTATCAAGCCACTGGTCCACAGACTCCACTATCACCTTCTCAAACCCCTGCCCATACCACTCAACTGTACAGATTTTTGCAGAATGTCCAGATTTTTTGCCTCATGTTTTTGGTCCGTTTTTCATAAAGTTGTAGTTTTCTGGCAAAGTATTGGCAAATATTTAAAGACTGAAGTTAGAAAATAATGACAGACATTTGAGTTTTAGACTTTATAACCTTCAGGAAAATTCATGCTAATGTAAAACTTGTTATTCTATCAACTTTCTAAGTTTGTAAGAGTAATATTTAAAAATGGTGTCTATTTTAGGGCCTTTGTCCCACTTTTATTTATGGCTTTGTCCAGATTTCTTGCTCTAAGAGGTTGAGAGGTATGCAGGCCCTGCCAGATAACAAAATGTGACCTACTGGCAGTGTCACCAGAGGGAGCAGCTTCTCCCCTCCTGTGGCTGATTGCCACAGGCCACCACCAAGTTACTCTTCATAACTTCCATCATCCAATGAAAAGGCAGGCCTGGAGGCAGATGGTGACCTGGTAGGAACAGGCAGGGCAGGATTTATTTATTTTAGATTTGTTGACTGGGTTAGTCCAACTGGGTCGGAGCCCTTTTTCAGTGGAGACCCGGGGAGTAAAGCTCCACAAAAAAGACAACAGGCACTTGATCATCTAACTAAAGTAACATAGTACATAGTTCTTTAAACAACAGTTTCCCATCGGAGAATACAGTCTTAGTTTAACATAGTAACACAGTACATAGTTCTTTAAACAACAGTTTCCCATCAGAAAATATTAATCTTAGTTTAACATATTAGTGTAGAACATCTAGTAAAGTCTCAGGGTACAGAGGATACAATTAGAATATTTACATTTATCACTTTGTGTTTAGCAGAGACAAGAAAAAGGCTCAAAAATTATTATATGAGTCTATAGTAAAAATAAGCAGGTGGATTATGAAGAAGGAGTATTATACAGAAATAAAGTAGTAAAGAAAGTGAGTTAGGTATCACGGCAGTACAGAACGGGAGGACAAGTTGGGGGGGGTGAGCAGGTCAGTTGGGGGGATAGTTACACTGACACAGTCTAGTATTGCTTAGGTGATTTTTTACTGCATTTTTGAACTGGGGTTTAGGCTTAATATTACGAATGTGCAATGGAAGTTTATTCCAGTTGTTAGCTAGGGAGTAGCTGTAGAGGTTCTTGCCAATGTTAATCTTAGCCTTGTATATCGAAAGGAAATGTTCTGAGCTCCAAAGAGTTCTAGGAGAGGTGTAGGGAGGGATGACAGAGTGAATGCTGGGACAGAAAGAGGGCTGGAGAATGATGGAGCAGGGGCGAATGCTGCACCACAGGCTTTGTCTAACAGTACATAAACAGTTGCATAAATAAAGAGATATAAAAACAATAAAAATATACAAGAAGGATAGAATAATAAGAGAGTGAGAGAAACGCTACTATCCTGTCTGCATCCAATGGTCAGCTTCAGAGGTACCTACAGGTGGACTAAATAGCTGCTAGATTCATATGTTGGTACTAGGCTATCGGCCCTAGGGCCTATACAAGCCTAGCCATAACAATTCCCTGGATATGTCTTCCCACAATATTTACTTCCCTGGACCCCTCTCTAGCAGGGCGACTGACGTGATCCCCAGGGCGAATTTTCTATCTCCCATCCAATCATCAAGGTTCCCTTTGAAGAGGGCCAAGGAGGCGCTCTGCTTGACATGTATGGGCAGTCTATTCCAGAGTATGGGGAGTCACTGGGTCAGGAACCTATCCCTCCAGCATGTTTTGTTCATTGTGATGACAAGGTTTAGATTCCTGGAGCGTGTGGCTCTGAGGGATTGGGATTTCTTTAAGTGGAGCATGTCCAACAGCTCAGGGTTTGACATGGCCTTGTATGTTAAGCAGAGATCACCTCTGAGTAGACAATATGCCACAGAGTATAGCTGGAGTTTTTTTAGACAGTCAGCATAGGGCATCTGCTTTAGGCCTGTGATTCTTTTAGCGAGGTATTTCTGCGGCCTTTCCAGCTGTTGCAGATGTCTTGTGTGGTACATACCAACAGGGAGTTGTACTCTATAATAGGTCTAATGAGGGGTGAGTACAGTGGGACAATTACCTCCTTTTTTCTGGATGAAAAGCCCTTAGTGATGAGGTGTGCCACAAAGAAGGATTTCCTGAAAGTTGTGGTGATGTGGTTATCAAAGGTGAGACCACTGTCCACCTGTGTCCCCAAGTCTCTCATCACACTTTCGATGTTTAGTGTACTGCCACCTATGTGGCAATTCATGGGTACATGTTTTTTCCCAAAGTGGATAACTATACATTTCTTGACATTAAGCTTGAGCCCATGTCTCTGGCACCAAGCATCTGTTTCTGCAAGGCCCTTTTGTAGAATATCCACACCATTTGGGGATTCAGTAATGGCTCCCAGTTTGCAGTCATCTGCAAACTTTTTTAGCCCGAGTCCCTTAGTGTTGGCCTGTACTTCAGAGAAGTAGATGCCAAACAAGAGCGGTTCCAGGACTGAACCCTGAGGTACTCCACTTTTTACTTGTCTGGAGCTGGATTTGGAGTCGGCTACTTTTACAGTCCGAGTTCTGTCAGTAAGCCAGTTGGCAACCCATCGAGTGATGTAGGGATTTATGTCTAGCTTAGTAAGTTTATCTATGATGCCAGAGTAGGGGATGGTGTCGAAGGTCTTGGCGAGGTCCAGATAGGCTTTGTGGAAAGCCTTAACCTCGTCCACAGCTCTGGAGACTGATTCGAAGAAGTCAATCAGGTTCAGGAGACAAGATCAGCCCTTCACGAACCCAAACTGGGTGGGGTCCAGTGTCTGAAGGTTGCCAATGTCTTTGTTTATAAGTTCCATGATAATGCGTTCCATGCCCTTGCAGATCAGGCTCGTCAGACTGATGGGATGGTAGTTCACGGGATCCAAGGTGGATCCACCCTTGTGGAGTGGGATAACTGTAGCTGTGCGCCACTCAGTGGGCACAAAGCCTGATGTGAGGCTATGATTAAACATGACACTTAGGTGAGGTGCCAGTTCATTTTGTAATTCATGTAGTACACAGCCCGGGATGTCATCTGGTCCCATGGATGCTGTATTCTTAGCTTTGGAGAGTGCAGTTTCTACCTGTGTGGCCGTGATTACTTGAATTTGGCAATCTTTTGGTATTGAGATGGGCCGTTTAGGGCATGAGAGGGGGGGTGAAGTTGGCAGTGAATCGATCTGCCAGGATATTGGCAATATCCTTGGGATCAGTATATTTAATGCCACTCTGTTGTAGCTCAGAGCAGATATGAGCATTGCCATTTAGATTCTTGACATAACTATAGAATGCCTTGTGGTTGTCTTTGGAAACTTCGGCAATTTTATTTTCGTAACTAGCTTTGGAAGATTTTATGAGGGATCTCAGCTTCTTACTGCGACTGGTAGGGGAGTTTTTTTGCATCCTGTGATTTTCCTCTTTTCTGCAACAGTTTCTTCCTTCTGCTGTATAGTTTATTTATGGCAGGGGACCACCAGATTGGCTTCCTTTTTTTGGTGGAGGGTGTCTTGGTTCTATTTGGGATGGCATGATTCATGCATGAGTGGATATGTTCGTACAGTGCCTTAGTCTAGGATCAGCAGTCTAACTTTCAGTTCCCGTCTGCATGGGTGTCATGAAGTTTGTCACTTCTGACTTGAGTAGCATGAAGTTGGCTTTGGAGAAGTTTACGGTGGTTTCCTAACTGGGGGGTGGGGGTGGGATGTGGATGTCAAGGGTGATTAGCTTATAGTCAGACCTGACCAATGTGGGGGTGACCACTGGTGTGGAGCATCTATCTCCCATGTTAGTAATGAGCAGGTCTAGGATAATGGAGCTCACTTCATAAGAAACACCATCGACACCATAACCATAAGCATAAGAAAAACGCTGACATAGATAATGTTAACTTTTTATTACACGTTCTGGTACATCAACCATTCACCTTCAATGGAACAATTTATTACCAAAAAAACAAACTTGATGTACATTACATCCCAGAGGAGTAATATGACTTTGTTAAAATTAGGACAATATGAAATTTATAATTATAAATTGTGATTAAAATCAATAATTTAAGCAGTAAGGTTAATAGAATATGAACAATAAGTAAGATTTAAATAAAAATTCACATTTTAGATTTTTATAAATGTATAAGTTTTGAAAGTTTATAGTAATTTTTATGTATATATTAATTATTTGCTTATGTTCTATATTCTGTTTGCATAGTATTCAATGGGTGTATAATGTTTTTGAGATCAAAATATTCCCTTTTAGTTGTATATATTTATGCACTGTGTGATTGCACTTTCAGAGAATCAGCTAGCAATGATTATGAATTATTTAATTATTTAATTAATTGATTAATTACCTTGATAATTGATTGTGTTTTTGGTACATAAGGTGGTATTTTTTTGATAATAAATTATTCCATTGAAGGCGAATGGCCAAGGTACCAGAACGTGTAATAAAAAGTTAACATCATCTCTGTCAGCGTTTTTCTTATGCTTATGGTTATGGTGTTTCTTATGAAGTGACTTATTTTTGGTGTTCGGAAGGTGTTTCTTGTGGACTAGGATAATGGAGCCCCTGGTGGAATAATGCATTAGTTGATCCAGGGCGTTGGAATCTATGAATTCCAAGAACCGTTGGGAAAAGGTGTTGGTACCCGAGTAGTTTTCCCAGTTAATGGCAGGGTAGTTGAAATCACCCAGTATTAGGGTGTTTGGTTGTATCTTAATATTTTCTATTATGTTTAGAAAGGTGTAGTGAGAATTTTGGGGCATGGTACAATTTGGATTGCAGTCTTACCCAGTATTAGTTGCACCTGGAGAATTTCAGATGCATTGTGGTGGGAAACTAGCCTGGAAGTGTGAATATCCTTGGTGAATATGGACACTCCTCCACATTTAGTGTTTCGGTCTTGGTTTAGTGGCCGAAAAGTGTGGTAAGAATTGTAGCCTGGTATTGCAGGGGTGCTCTCTGGAGCCTTAATCCAGGTCTCAGTTACTGCACAGATATCGATGTCCTCCATTTTTAGGAGTGCCTCGAGAGAGTGCATTTTGAGGTTTAGACTTTTAGCATCGAGTAGCATTACCTTCAGATTTTGCATGCTTGTATCTATTATGGTGGTAGTTTTGTCCTTTGATCCTTGCCTAAAAAAGGCACTATAGGGATGGCAAGAGCTTTAGTCAGTAACCAGAAACACAGGGGCGACAGGTGCAGGTCATCTCTGGCAAAGCATCGTGGTTTGTCGATCATGTCGTCCCAGGCAAATAGATACTTGATCCCCTTTGAATGACACCAGAAACTTAGCCAGTTGTTGAAGTCAATCATTTTGTCCTTATACTGTGGTATCATTCTGGGCGAAGGCAGGATGCTACTCAGGGCTAAAGTCACACCTGCCTGGGCCACATGATCCGAGAGCTCTTCCATGTCTCTTTTCATGTAGTCCAGGGAGGTACGTCTCAAGTCATTCACTCCAGCATGGACAATGACAGAGTCATATTTGTACTTGTTGTGGAGTGACTTGAGTGCATGCATTATATGGCAGATCCTGGCACCCGACAGGCTGCTGACTGTAATTTTCTCCTTGTTCAGCCTGGTGAGTGGGACATCAGTGTGCCTAACTATAGTGTCACCTATGACTAAAGTGTTGGGTACATTGTCTTCCTTAGGGGCTGTTGTTGGGTGGCACACTGGTGTTGTGAGCTATGTGTCACTTTGGTTGTGACTGGTGTTTGTTTGCGTTTCAGCTTCGGAGGTCCTTGTTGCTTGGGCAGGTTAATGTTAAGGGCTTCCACATATGTGGGTTTAGTGTTGCTATGTGTGGGTGTTGATGGTGTGGGTTTTGAAGGGCTATGTGTTGCTTGAGGTGTAGTGCAGGTGTTAACCTTCTCCTCTTGACTGTCTAGCACAATCTTGGCTGGATAGAGCTTTGCTTCCAGTTTGGCTATGTAAGTGCATCTCTCGCAGGTTGTAGTGTTGGGTGGTAGGAGGAGAGGGTTGTCTGTGTACATGAAGCAGCTGCTGCATTGCCCCAGTCTGCCCAGATTCACCAGGTGGACAGGAGAAATCACCGGAAGCTGACCCTTGGACATGCCTGTTTAGGTGCTTTTTTTGTAAAGTACAAGAGCTGTTTTCCCTTACCTTTGCAAGGTACTTTGCAATTATAGGCTGTTTAGTGCCTACAATTAATTTCTCCTTATTAACAAGGAGAGTTGAGTGCTTGTATCAGTTTAAGGCTTCCTAGTGCTTTCCAGCAGGTTCTAGAGCAAGTGCTAGTCACAGGGGTTCAGATTTTAGTGCTACTACTGAGAAACTAGCTTGTTCTAAGGGAAAAATTGAAGAGCAGACTTTCTTTTAGATTTAGGTTCATACAAGGCTATCTGCCCTAGGGCATTTATAAGCCTAGCCAGAGTGTGTTTGGCTTTTACCACCCATTTTAAATGAATTTTGCTTGGCACCTAGAATAGTTTAACCGCAGCCCCGTGGTGTTGCATGATGCGAAAAATGCACAATCACACGAGTTTTTAAGCCAGAAAGTTGAAAGGGATAGAAATCAGCCCAAAATGGCTAATAAAATTACAATTTCAGAGCTGGAAACCACTCCTCCAGTGTTAGATAGGCAGTACAATGCTCACCACTCCCACTGGTAAGCAGTAGGACTTCCCTCTACCACAGCAAGATCTGGATAGCTCTGAACACAGAAAATAAAGTCCTGAAACCAGCAAAGCCTGGGATCTGGACTATACTAGCTAGGAAAGGTGGGAAACGACCAAACAAGATAGTATTTTTTTGTTAAAACAGGCTAAGCAATGCAATAATACAGTAAATAAACACAGAAAAGGCTAATGCTCTTGAGTGTGTAGCCCTAAACAGTAAATGCAATTAAAACTCTACAAGATTAGCAATTTAAAACTTTTTAAATGAAGCAAGGCAAGTGCACAACTGAAAAACGATTTAAGAGGCAGTAATACAGTAGAATAAGTAGCTAGGCTACATATACAGAAAAGTCTATATATATATATATATATATATATATATATATACAGAAAAGCAGCTAAAACAACACTAAAACAATTCAGATGCAGTGCAACCTAGAGCACTTGAGTTGTAAGGTAAATACAGTTTTAATCAATGCACTAAAATATACTCTATATTTTCCAAATGTTTGAGAAGCACAGTCAGAACACAAGGAGATTCAGGCAATTTTTTTTTTTTTTGTTTAAGAAAGGGAGAAAGAAGAAACAGAAGGAAAGAAACTAAGTGGGTTGGCCTTCTCAGATGTTCTCTCTGTATTAGGTAAAATGAGCTAATGACACTAGACTGGGAGGAGTGTCCAAGATCAAATTTAGAGTAGGGGCAGGTTACTGCAAGGCCAACAGATATAAAGACAAGATGACAATATGGAGGGAGGGTGGGAAGCTATTTTAGGCAGAAAACACTACAGAAAGGTTTATCACAGCAGAAAACCAGCAGTGAGCCAATAGCTATGAAATACAGTACAATTACGCAGTATAGAATAAAATTGCTATAAATATCTAGATTAAGCAGTAACTACTAAAAATAAGCAAAATAAAAAAGGCTACTTATTGCTATATATCACAGATCAGGTGCTCCTCCTCAGATAGCTCTGTGTGTAATGGCTAAAACACTCAAGTTAACTTCTTAAGTAACAGGTATGCTATGATGTCAGAGAATGACATATGATTAGAAATAGAATGCCATATGTTTCTAATGGAAGGGTGCAGTAACATAACACAAGCTGGCTTGGGGGGGTTGTGACATTAACATCAGTATGGCTCTATTCGCCAAAACAGACCATGGAAAGTGCAAGTGAGTGTGCCATGTCATGTTGGACAGGGACAAAGAAAAGCCATGTGTAAATGGACAGTGTTATCAACTATAGAGTCCAACAGGCAAACCATGCCAATGTGCTGTTCCAAAGGCAGACAAGACATTGGTGGTAATACAGGCAGTTGTCAATATATGCAGAGTTAAAGTAATGTATAAATATCATAAGTATGCCATTTGGAGGTGGCTCATGAGTAGGTATTTGGTGGGCCAATGCACAGCAATTACAATGAGATGCATACGCTGCATGTCGTTGGACTTCCTCCTCTGTGATGCCGCCCTCTGTGTCTTAGTGAGCTAACAGTCCTACATGTCTGTCAACATGTGGCAGTGGGCAAGATGTACAGACATGCTGTCCTGGACATATGTTTGCAAATGTGGAATGCATGGATCCCACAAACATGTGCTGTGTGCATGTGGGTTATCATCCAGCATATATACAGAGGCTGTGTCAGGCAGCACTTAGTGGTGTCACATATGAGTGTTGCAGTTACCTCTACACAGCTCTAGGCAACAGAATACTGTTATGATTCACACAGCTTCTCTATATGATGATAGTAATCATACTCACCCCTGTGTCTGTTGTCCTCAATCTACTCCGGGGATGAAAAACGGTAACAAGAAATATAAGCGTGACAAACTGAATGTCTTGTCAGGGCCATTTTAACTACATGTAAATTAACAGTACAATGATCTGTCCTGCATAATTACTGTACATCTCAGGAGCACCGCCTCTGCTCACTTTTCCCCACTGACATACATGGTTGCTATAGCACTTCTTCAGGTCACTAAAGTGGTGTCTGTACTCATCAGAGCAGTATTTGCCAGTACAAGCCCTAGCAAGCCTGTGTCAAGTCATCCACAGTTATATCAGGGACCCTTCATCCCCCAAACAGGCACTCCCAGTGGTCACTAAACATTAGGTATAGAAATATTTTGCTCTCCTTATAGCATCAGCTGGGAGTCCTGTAACCCTCAATGCCTTCAGAAGCTATAGTTATGTATCAGGTAACAATCTGGTGGAAATAGGGTAGCTCTCTCATGTCCATGCACGTTGCAATTGCTGACCTATGAAGTGCAACTTTAGGTACCTAGTTAGTATAACATGTCACAGTGCCACAACACTATAATGCAAATACACACGGTATGGCAGGATGGTGTTAGGGTGTGAACTGTGGCACGTAAGGAGTGTAAAAGCCACACAGAATATGCATATCTCTCCATTTCTGCATTTTAATGTCTCCGCAGACCACAATAATATAGTTTGTTTTACACATTCTGAGAGGATCACTGACCCGTCCAACACATGCTCATTGTATCCTGCACATACTAATGTGAGTGTACAATACTGAATGAGCCTCACAGTACAGCGGGATTCAGCAACATTTGTTCTAAATAGGCTCATGACCATCCTAGCAGACTCAGAACTGAGCAATTAAAGTAGATGCAGCCATTAGTTGCTTTGTCAAATTGTGCTTCAAAGCAACATGTGGACTAACTTTACAAGTCTGGGAACCAGAAACTCTGTCATTTACACACAATTCACATGAGGTAAATGACTGGGGAGTGGTGCTTGCATTTTGTTTAGTGCTTTGTAGACATCCTCTAGGTATATGTTGCTTGTTGAACCATCTGAAACTGTATTGAGGTAAGGGGCTGAGTTACTGGGTTTAGTAACAAAAGGTGAACAGATGTCCGGAGTAAAATGAACTGGGGGAAAGGGTTCCTGATAAGGAACAACACTTGCAGATGATGCTGTATACAGGTGTAAGTGCCACACAGGAAGATTTGTTGTGTGTTGTAGAACATGGGAGATAAAGGCCTGGTTTAGATCAAGCGCTACTGATATCCATGTTATGTGAAGTGGTCAATTCGACTGTATGTAACTGACATATGCTACCCTGTATGTTGTGTCCTGTAGTGCAGAGATGCAGCTATCCAGCATTCAGTGGACATTACCCTTTGTGAGGCTTTAAAGTGGTACAGGTTTGTCTGCTAAGGGGATATTCACAATTTAGCTGAACTTTTTTTCCCTTATGGGATGCAGGGGACCTATTAATCTGCATCTGAAGAGGCAACACTGGTGCTACAGTAAACCTTGCGGTCCACATACCTCAGTTTTGTGACTACTGCGAGTTATGTCCCTGTACCATTTAGAACCACCTCCTTTGATGAACTGTGGCTGTGAGGAAGTGTGTGTGAGTCTTTGAAGATGGACGGGAACAGGAGGCCTGAATTACCCCGACTAAGTTTGCTGCTCTGGTAATGCTCCACAGGGGTTTGTAGCAATGTCTCATCTGGGAATTCAAGATGGTGGAAGCCTAGTGAACACCTTATACTGTCTGCTCCTTTCCTTTCAATCTAAAATTACTAAAAAGCCAAACTAAAACTAGATATAAACCTCTACTTAAATAAGATTAAACTTTGTGAGAACAAAATAAATTCCAGGAAAAATGAAATAAAGCATACAGTGAGGATATAAGTGTATAAAACACCTGACGTGAGGAGAGTGTGAATATCCACGTGTACAGGGCCTATAAAACTCCAACTCAGCTAACAGAAAACAAACTGAGATTTACAAAATGTGAAAATTGATTGAAAATATGGAACTGTAAACAACCAAAACTAAATTATCTCACATAACTACACCAGAAAAAGAAATGATTGTAAAAAGGCAATGGTAAAGCAACAGGAAAGTCAAAAACAGAACAAGAATATAACATGGATGATTTAACTCGTTATCTCCGGTACAGCTCTATTGAGTGTGTACCTTTAACTCCCAGTGGGTGTGGCTTCAGCCTTTAAAAAAATAAAGTTATCACCTTACAGTTCTAACAAATACTCATTGATAAAAGTTGTATATTAATATAATTGTGTTTTCCATCATGTATGCTTCAAGAAAAAATATTCTGATGCCTTGTATGTAGCATGGTTTTGGAATTATTAATGCAAATATGAACAGACAATGTTTGACGCCTAGAGGCTCAGTAGGAGGTAATTGCAAAATGCCTGGAGATGTCACTTGGCTGAATTAGCACTGCTGCCCTGACAAGTGGCCATCCAGTACTTCTCAGAGCAACTACAAAACTTCGTAACTACAATAGGATAAATTGTTTCACATCTGGATGAAACAGAAACCAAAACAACAAATAACAAACTTAAAATTAAACAATGCTAGGATGTTCTAGAGGAAAAAGACAAGCCCAGAAAAAACTACAAGAAAAGAAGCCAGAAGTCGAAGAAATAACTTGCTGATTAGAGGCATACTGGAAAAATATGAACATGCTCATCTAATAAATATAGTAGGATAACAATGCCAATATATAAATCATAAACACATTATTAGAAAATGAAACAGCAACTGCTTCCATGATAACAGAAAGAGCGCATCAAGTTCTTCGTAAATCACAAGCTTCAGACAAACCCAGACAAGTTTATGTAAAATTCTTAAATTACCAAGATATACAAAGAATATTAATGCAAGCAAAGAAAAAAGAAATATCCTGTGGAATGGTCATAAAATCTTGTTTGCGTAAGACCGTCCTCTACAACTTAAACTAAGCAGACAACAACTCTTCCCCTTTTTGTGCATATCTAATTGAGAAAATAGTTAAATTTCAAATGAAATATCAAAGCACACCTATTTTTCAACATAAAGATCCCAAATACTGGACCCCACCCAGTTTGGGTTCGTGAAGGGCCGATCTTGTCTCCTGAACCTGATTGACTTCTTCGAATCAGTCTCCAGAGCCATGGACAAGGGTAAGGTGGACCACACAGCCTATCTAGACCTTGCCAAGGCCTTTGACACCACCCCCCACTCTGGAATCATAGATAAACTTACTAAGTTGGGCACTAATCCCTATGTCACCCAATGGGTTGCTAACTGGCTTACTGATAGAACCCACACTGTAAAAGTAGCCGACTCCAAATCCAGCTCCAGACAAGTGACAAGTGGAGTATCTCAGGGTTCAGTCCTGGGACCGCTCTTGTTTGGCATCTACTTTTCTGAAGTACAGGCCAACACTAAGGGACTCTGGATAACAACGTTCGCAGATGACTGCAAACTGGGAGCCATTACTGAATGCCCAAATGATGTGGATACTCTACAAAAGGGCCTTACAGAAACAGATGCTTGGTGCCAGAGCCATGGGCTCAAGCTCAATGCCAAGAAATGTATAGTTATCCCCTTTGGGAAAAAACATGTTTCTGTGAATTACCATATAGGTGGCAGTACAATAAACACCAAAAGTGTGATAAGAGACTTAGGGACACAGGTGGACAGTGGTCTCACCTTCGATAACCACATTGCCACAACTGGGAAATCCTTCTATGTGGCACACCTCATCACTAAGGGCTTTTCATCCAGAAAAAAGGAGGTCATTGTCCCACTGTACTCATCCCTCATTAGACCCATTATAGAATACAATGCCCCGTTTGGTATGTACCTCTCAAGACATCTGCAACTACTGGAAAGGCCGCAGAAATACCTCACTAAAAGAATCACAGGCCTAAAGCAGATGGCCTACGCTTACCGCCTTAAAAAACTCCAGCTATACTCTGTCGCATATCGTCTACTCAGAGGCGATCTCTGCTTAACATACAAGGCCATGTCAAACCCAGAGCTGTTGGACATGCTACACTTAAAGAAATCCCAATCCCTCAGAGCCACACGCTCCAGGGATCTAAACCTTGTCATCACAATAAATAAAACATGCGGGAGGGATAGGTTCCTGACCCAGAGACTCCCCAGACTCTGGAATAGATTGCCCATACATGTCAAGCAGAGTGCCTCTTTGGCCCTCTTCAAAAGGAACCTTGACGATTGGATGGGAGAAAGGAAATTCACCCCGGGGATCACATCCATCGCCCTGCTAGACAGGGGTCTAGGGAAGTAAATAGTGTGGGAAGAAATAGCCAGGGAATTGTTATGGCTAGGCTTATATAGGCCCTAGGGCTGATAGCCTAGTACCAACCTATGAACCTAAATATCAAGCGACATCAATCAAAGAAGCAAAAGCAGCCGTCTTCCAAGCTTTCAACGCAATTTTGGAGATTAAGCACTGAACCCGACAAATAAGTATCCAGGAAAAATTTTACGTCAAACAAATATGTTTTATAAATAAAGAAAAATAATTATCAATACATCTCTCTGCTTCAACGTTATTTGAACAGGAAGCACTTCAGAAATGTTAAGAAATGGAAAAGAACATACAAGTCAACAAACAATTAAAACCCTAGCTTCTACCAAGACCTTCTTAGCAGACTTCTGCCTGAAAAGGGTGAAGGTGTGAGAAGACCAAACATCACAACAGTCCATTATTCTAAAAAAATGGAACCAGAAGGGAAATCGTTAGGCTATAAAGTACAGTTTTGTACCTACCATAAATGTAGATGTTCGAGGATCCACATTGCTGCAGTCCTAACTATTGGGGTAGTCCACTGTCCAGTCGGCCCGAATACCAAAGTATATGGCTGACGTCGGTCACGGCGCATTAGACTGACGTCAGTACGTCAGGGTACTAATGCGCATGACCGACGCCATATCCTCAGTCTTTTCTTGCCCCAGATGTCAGAAGACCCTAAAAAGACAAGGCCAAAACCAAAACACACCAAACATACCTGCACCAAAAATATATACAATATATACAAAGGTACCAGAAAATAATCTCACCTACACAACCACCCCTAAACACAGAGGGGAAGGAGGGAGGGTAAATTGGACTGCAGCAATGTGGATCCTCGAACATCTACATTTATGGTAGGTACAAAACTGTACTATGTTCTTCATTCCACATTGCTGCAGTCTTAACTATTGGGTAGAATCCCAAAGCAGAGGTAAGGGAGGCTGGCAAATCAAAAGGAAGCAGGAGCTGATAACATGCCTTGCAAAATAGCTGTGGCAAAACCAGCCCTAGACTTAGAGTAGAGAGGAAGGTGGTAATGCTTAGAGAAAGTATGCACTGAACTCCAAGTAGCTGCCTCCAAAATATCCTTAGTTGCCACCCCTTAGAAATGCTGTTGAAGTGGCAGTAGCCCTAGTGGAATGAGGCCTAATCCCAGCTGGAATCTCTTTGCCATGATGGGAATAACAAAATGCAATGCAAAACCCAATCCACCTAGAAATAGTTTGTTTTGACACAGGCTTGCCCTGTGAACTCAAAGCAAAAGAAACAAACAACTGCTGAGACTGCCTAAAATCCTTAGTCCTGCTTAAATAATAACGCAATTGCCTGTGTACATCTAAAGTGTGCAAAATCTTTTCCCCTTTATTTTGGGGATCTGCATAAAAAGTAGGCAAATGAATAGTTTGGTTTAAAGCCACACTAGAAACCACCTTAGGCATAAAGGAAGGATTAGTACGTAATGATACCCTATCCTTATGAAAAATCAAAAAGGCTCAACCGCCATAAGGGCCTGTAACTCAGAAACCCTTCTTGCAGAAGTAATGGCCAACAAAAAGCAGTCTTCCATGACAAGTATTTCAGTTCAGCAGTAGCCGAGGCTCAAAAGGTTGTAGAGTAAGTTTCTCCAACACAAAATTGAGATCCCAAGCAGGAGTAGGAGCTCTACGTGTGTGTCTTATATTCTTTGCCCCTCTAAGAAATTGCTTGAACAAAGGATGTGAAAACAATGGTGGGTCACAATCATAGTGAGCTGAAATTGCTGCAGCATGAATCTTAATGGAAGAGAAAGACAAACCTTTGTCCAATAACTCAGTAAGATATTGAAGAGCCACACTCAAATTAGGCTCCGAAATCTCCAAATTCTTTGCTGCAGTCCAAAATAAAAATCTCTTCCATTTTTCTGCGTACACTTTCCTTGTACTAGGTCTTCTGGCTTCCATAATCACATTTAAAACTTGTTGAGGAAGTTGAGACCTGCTGTCTTTCAAAACAGAATATGCCAGGCTGTTAGATGAAGAGTTTGAAGCTTGACATTGAGCAGATGACCGTCCCTCTGAGACAATAGGTGTGGAATCAAGGGTAAAGGCCATGGAGGCTTCCTTACCAGACTCCTCAGTAATGGGTACCAGTGCTGCGGAGGCCAATCTGGAGCTATTAAAATCATCCTTGGCTTGTCTTGTCTGACCTTTAGAAGCACCTTTGGGAGAAGAGGCAGAGGTGGAAAAGCATACACATGAAGATTTTTCCAACTGAAAGAAAGAGCATCCACTTTCCAAGCTGTGTGATGAAATCCCTTCGTGCAAAACTTTGGCAGCTGGTAGTTTAGTGGAGAAGCGAACAGATCTATGTCTGGAGTTCCCCATGACACTGTCAATTTTTGAAATACATGAAGATCCAGTTTCCACTCGTGGGGATCCATGATTTGTCTGCTTAACACATCTGCTAAGGAGTTCTGTGCTCCCGGCAGAAACCTTGCCTGAAGAGTTAGTTGCAAGCTGAGTGCAGTCTCCCATAAAATCATTGCTTGCCTGCACAATGGGTAAGAATGTGTTCCCCCTTGTTTGTTGATGTACCACATGACAGTTGTGTTGTCTGTTAGAATCAACACCTGCCCTGGAAGAAGTAACTCCTTGAAAGCCATTAATGCAAACTGGACTGCTTCATGTTGATATGTAGATGCTGTAGTCTGGCAGGCCACTTGTCTTGTATCCATTTTCCATCTAGATGAGCTCCCCAAGCAATGTCTGAGGCATCTGTCGTTAGAATGTGACTTGCCTCTGGCCGGGTCACAGAGAGTCCCTTGTTTAGGTGACATTCCTGAGCCCACCACAAAAATTCCTTTTGAATGCAAGGTATTATTTGAATGACAGTGTCCAAATCCTGGCAGTGCTGTGTCCATAGATTTTTGAGATACCATTGTAGCTTCCTCATATGCAGTTTGGCATTGGGAAGCACCAGAATACAAGATGCCATGAACCCTAAGGCTTGAAGGACTGTCCTTGCAGTCAGCCCGGACTGAAGAGATAATTGATGGAAGTAACTGGAAAGATTCTTTTGTTTGTCCGGGGTTAAAAAGGCCATCTGGGCTGCTGTATTCAGTCTCACACCCAGAAAGCACATGTCTTGAGAGGGTACTAGACTGGACTTTATTTCGTTCACAGAATACCCTAGGCATCTTAGCACTGCTATGACATATTCCAAATGCTGTAGAAGGTCTTCCTTTTCTTGAGCCAGAATCAGGCAGTCGTCCAAGTAAGGATAGATTTGAATTCCTTTTAGCCTGAAGTAAGCTATCACTGGAGCCAGAACCTTTGTGAATACTCTGGGCGCAGTAGATAAGCCAAAGGGCAATGCAGAGAACTGATAATGAGAATTTCCAGCTCGAAAACGCAGATACTTTCTGCAACTTAGCCTTATAGGCACATGAAGGTAAGCTTCCTTGAGATCTAAAGTTACCATCCAGTGATCTTTGCCCAGCAGAGGTAAAAGCTGTTGTAACGTCAACATTTTGAACTTTGGAATGTCCAGATAAGTGTTGAGGATAGATAAATCCAAAATTGGTCTCCACGTGTTCCCCTTCTTTGGTACTAGGAACAGGCGAGAATAAAATCCTAGGCCCCTTTCTGGCACAGGAACTGACTGAATGGCTCCTATTTGGAGCAACAGAGAAATTTGCTTGTGAGCCTCTGTTCTTTGTAGAGGAGGAATGTCTGGCATGCCTTTGAAAGGAGGCAAGGTATGGAAATAAAACCTGTAACCGTGGTGAATGATATCCAGAACCCATTTGTCTTGGGTAATTAAATCCCAATTTTCTTTGAAAAGAGACAGCCTTCCTCCTAGAGGTGCCGCCAGGCGAGAATGTACTGGCAGCTGAAAAGGCAGGTCATTGGGTCTGCTTATGAAAGGACTGACCCCTGCCCTCACCAGAAGTCTGAGCAGGTGAACTGCCTGTCCTAGGCCTAAAAGAACCTTGAGCTCTGCCCCTACCACGTCTAGACCTACCCCTAGACTGGGAATCATAAGCAGGATAAGTCCACCCCTTAGTAGGCCAATTTCTACTAAACTTGGAGGCTGCACCTGCAAAAAATCCTTAACAGTTTGCATAGACTTAGCCCTGTCCTCCATTTTCTTTAAAACTGCTTCCACAGGCGAACCAAACAACACATCAGACTGTAAAGGAGCATCCAAAATCCTTGTCTTAACATGCTCAGCTAAGTTCTGATCTCTCAACCAGGCGTGCCTCGAAGAACAGAACCAGTGGCAGCCACCCTCGAGGAGGCCTGCACAGCATCAAAACCACACTGCAAAGAATGCTTTCCCACTTGTTCAGAAACATGAACTAAATCCTGCAGCTCTTTACACTCAATACCTTCAGCCAGAGCATCCACCTTAGACTTCAATTGTGAAAGGAGATAATTCTGATATTTCAACATATGAAACTGACAATTCAACGCCCTCATGGCTAAAGTGGAAGAAGTGTACACTTTCTTTCCCCATCTATCCAAAGCCCTTGCCTCTTTATCAGGAGGAATAGGATTTTTAACCACAGAAGCCTTCACACCTTTAGGCCCCTGAGAGACAGTTTCTGGGTCCGCCCTAGGACTCTTAAAAAGATACTTATGGGCGTCAGGCACCCTATAGTACCTATCCGGTTTAACTGGGGCAGGAGGCAAAGAATCTGGATTTAATGAAGCCTCTGCAAAAACATCTTCTACCACATTCAGAACAGGAGGTATAGCTAAAGGCCTATGCTGGGGTAAAAACAAGAATTCTCTAAGCCTCTTCCTGGAATCAGAGAAATCTTGACCTTCCCATTTAAAATGCTCCCTCATGGAATGCAGAGTCTCTGAAAACGAAAAATCCTCAGGAGGCGAAGCTGAAGGAGTAGAATCATCCACATCAGAATCAGAATAAGGAGGATACTCCTGCAAGTCTTCAGCAGAAGACTCAGAAGCCTCCGAACATTGCTCAAAACTCTCAAACTCAGGTTCCACCCTAGGCCTCTTATCAGGAGGGGGCATAGAACCTCTAATCATAGTAATCAAATCCTCTGCCATTTTTAGCATATGCTTCTTAGGCAAAGACCCTGAAACACTCGGAGAAACCCCACTGAAGCTAAAGTAGGCCTGCCTCTTAAAGAAGCCTTGGCAGCAGAAGGCGAGGCCCTAACCACCTTAGGCAGAGAGGGAAGAACAGCCACCTGAGAAGCCCCTTCAGGTTGGCCTACTTCCTGAGAGGACACATCCTGCAACAATAAAGTTTCTCCCTGAGACTCCAAAGAAACTCCTGGTAGAACCTCCGGCTCCACTGAGCCCTCTAAAGAACCGACGTCCGGGACTGTCGGTTCTTCCCCTCTAGGCTTCGCTGCTTTGTCCTTGCACTTTTTTGCTGAAGCGGGCGTTGGAGCATCCGACGGCATTTTATAATTACAACGCTTCCCAAACACTAACCTGGCACAGTCTAACCTTCTCTTAATAGTGTGTTTGTTAAATCTAGCACAAGAGCGGCATCCAACAACGTCGTGCTCAGGCCCTAAACAAGGTATACACAAAGTATGATAATCCCTATGAGGTATCTGTTTCCCACAAGAAATACAGTTATTCACTTTTTCTGACATCCGGTTAAATACTGAGGCAAGAAAAACCAAAATATTCCCAACGGGTACTTAGCCAACTTTGATTCGGTCTGAAACTCTGACTTCAGAAACTTTCAGAACGCCAACCTGCACTCGCAAAATTGCTTCTGCATCGGACCATGCGGCAAAAAAGACTGAGGATATGACGTCGGTCATGCGCATTAGTACCCTGACGTACTGACGTCAGTCTAATGCGCCGTGACCGACGTCAGCCATATACTTTGGTATTCGGGCCGACTGGACAGCGGACTACCCCAATAGTTAGGACTGCAGCAATGTGGAATGAAGAACATCATCTTGTCAGTTAACTAAATATTCAAAATAAGAAAAATGGAGTTCTAGCAGTGCTGTGTTTTTGTCTCCCTAAGTCTTTCAACGTATTGCCTTGTGACTTTATATAGTAGGATCTTCCTTGCCAAGTTGTGGATGGAAAATAGAAGATCCTTATGCAGTCTTTGCCTTACCTCTTTGAATAGCTTTCTTTTTTTTTCCTTTTAATACTATGACAATGTTGTAATAAAAAAGTCTGAAATAAAAAAAACTTTTGCTGTACGAAGACAGATGCCATACTAAATGACTTTAAACAAGCATACCAGTACTAATAATAATTGATAATCCACAAGGCATGCTTGGAATTGACAAAAAAAATACTACCACATTAAGATTGGAAAACTTAACCAAAAACCCAACATGGTTGTAGAAGTTCGTTTAATTATTCTAGACTGATTTAAAGTCATAGTGACATAAAATAGTAGGCACTCTATGATCATATACCGGGTATAAGGCTTACTACATAAGAAAGAGGAGAAGGGTCACAGTAAATGGAAGAATTAAAAGGAAAATAAAACTATGGAAGTACCTCATCCTATGTTCAGAATGCAAGAACAATATCTGAGGTGTGATACATCACAGACTTGCCATTTTACTTCAGATATAAGAGAGGAAAGTTAAATGATAAGGACAAAACAAAAGCCTTACTGAAAAGATAACTACAGACAATCAAGACATCTAATAACAACTGTTGTAATTACTGAAATCTTATCTACCCAAAAATATTGAACAACCACTAAGTTAACACTGGAAATATTGTCTGCAGCAGATCTGTTTGCCTGAACTTCGATATTTGATCAGCAGTGTTATGGTGGACTAGAATTTGTTAATAGTTAATTGTTAAGTGTTGACTGTTTAAATGATGCCTGACTTATCATATAAATTTTTTTCATTACTTTATGGTCTAAAAATGAAACAATATAAGAAGGGTACTATGCTAAATTTCAAGTGTATAAAATAGCTTTAACTTCACAGATATAATGTTTAAAAGAATGAAGGGAGGAGAGGGTTCCCCACCTTCAATATCTTATTTTTTCCACACACTAAAAGTTAAAAGGGTGGACTTATCTTTGAACTACTAAGTAGAAAATTGATAACACATTTGATATTATATTTAATACACCCAAAATCAAAACATTATGAATACCCATGTTAAATAGAGTTTACATTAAGTAAACATACACTAATATCCCTAAAATGAGGAAGAACACAAATACATATTGACTCAGGAAGACTAATTTAATGAAAGCATACAGAAGAAAACTGCAGACTAACTTTTCATCAGCTTAGCAACACAGTAAACATTACAAGAAATGTCAACACTAAAATTTAATTCTAGATAAAATAAATACATTTTACTACAAAAAGAATCACAAATATTTGGTGTTAACTAAATCCCAGGAGCATGAAGCAATGATAAGGTGATATATAAGATTTACAAATCTTAGGGTTTGTTAAAGATGTTTTTTATGTAATCTCGTATCAAAACACTGATAACTAATTACTCATTCAGAGAAAGTATGTACTACAAAAACAGACACATGACGTTAGAAGAGTCTTTCTCTGGATTAAATCTCTATTCTCTTTTATTGAAGATGGCACAGTGGTTAAGCATGGGGTTAGTACTGAAAGGGTTTGGTGCTACGAATACAAGGGATAAGACATACCTATGCCAAAAAACTCTCGCAAGTACAAAAAATAGTCACTTAGATAAAGTATCTAATACTATACACTCAAGAATTTTCAAAATATGTGGTCTATAGATTTTATGCATCTAACATTAAAATCTAGGGCAGAGGTAACATTTACTCAAGAAACACATATGTCACAAGAAGATCGGAGAAAATAAAAAGTTAAGAAATAGATAAAAACAATACTAGCATCTGCCAAAGAAACAAACCGTAAAGGTGTAGCAATCATAATTAAAGAATCATTTAAAGAACAGCTCATTAGTAGTGAATCTGACATTAACGGTAGATGGTGCTATTTTACAATTCAAAAATTTGGCTTTACCAAACCAATACTATTCTCAAATCTCTATAGCCCACGCATAAATCAACAGGACTTCATGTTAGAAATCTACAACATTCTGCTTAAATTTCCAAATCATTTATTTATACTAGGAGGGGACTGGAACCTAGTACTAGATCTGAAAACTGATAGGACAGGGAAAACTAAAATATATAATATACAAGCTTCATTAGCTTTAAAAGATTTGATCTCGGATTTTAACTTCTTAGACCCACACTGCTTAAGAGATATTACTGTATCTACACATAACTACACCTGTTACTTTCAGTGCTATAAATCTTGGTCTAGAATATATTTTCTTAATATCAAAATCTTTTTTGAGATTAGAGATCAAATAGTCTACAGAACCAAGATTCTTTTCAAATCACTTGAGAATTACAATTAAGTTAAACTGGTTGAAGTTGGTAAAATCAGACTTGGAGAAGACCAATTGGTCCTTAAATCCAAATTTACTACAAAAGAAGGATGTGCAACAAGAAATAAAAATATTTTGGAAGAACTAAATGAAAACTAACACAAAACAAATATACCTTATGATATCCAGTGGGTAACCAGTAAAACCAGAATCAGGGGAGTTCTGATTCAAAAAGAATGTTTCTATTAAAAAAAAAAAAAAAAAAATGAGAGAGAAAATCAAAGAAATAGAAAGACAAATTCAAAATAAATATAACACTGGACTTGAATCACTTGAGCAGTTTACAAAAGGAGCTACACCAATTACATTCACAGCAGAACTCACTAGCTGAAATGACGGCATTAGCCAAATACTCAGAATGGGTACAGACACCCTCTAAAATACTAACAAGAATAATAAATGTCACTCAAAAAATCCCAACAATCTCTGAACTATCCTATTTAGGAAAAATCATACAGTAATATGACAAAGGGCGGCCACGGTGGTGCAGCGGTTAGCATTGCCGCCTCACAGCAAGAGGTTCTCTGGTTCGATTCTCGGCTTGGGTGCCTTCTGTGTGGAGTCTGCATGTCCTCCCTGTGGTCGCGTGGGTTTCCTTCGGGTGCTCCAGTTTCCTCTCACATCCTAAAGACATGCTGTAGGTGGACTGGACACTCTAAATTGGCCCTAGGCATGAGTGTGTGCATGTGTGTGCCTTCTGTGGAAGGTTGGGCGCTGGGCTGGCAACTCGACACCGTAAAACTCCACTGCCAATCATGAGCGGACAGGTGATCCGCTGTGGCGACCCCTAACCGGGAAAAGCCGAAAGAAGAAGATACAGTAATATGACAAACATAATTAAAACATTTGAAATTATTTACACCCAAATATATGGTCCAAATGAATTATTATCCACAAAAGCAGAATATGAAAATGTTTTAAATTACATTATCTTTTCTAAAATAAGTGACATACAACAGGCAACACTGGAAGCATCCTTTACAACCCAAGAAATCTTAATGGTAATTAATAAATTAAAAACTAGCAAGTCTCCCCGACCAGAAGGCTTTATGTCTGAATTGTAAAAATCATTTGATCAGATATTAGTAAAAATCCTACTAAAGGTATACAATTATATTAGAGAGCATGGTATTACTGATTTATACTTAAATAACTCGAAAGCAATATTTGTCTTAAAAAGTAATTCAGATAAGAAAAATCCTTTAAATTATAGACCAATAACTCTTATTAAACTCTATATCAAAATTTATGCAGCACTACTAGCGAAGAGACAAAGATTTTACCCTATATAGTATCACCAGAACAGTCAAGATTTATGAATAACAGACAAAAGTGGGACAATACTCTCACACTAGTTGCGGTCATTCAGCTCACCAAACAAGAGAAAAGTCCTAGGTATGCTCTTGTGCTTGAAGCGAATAAAGCTTTTGATAGTGTACATTTAAAATTTCTATTCATCGTATTATCCTTCTATAACATACCAAAGAAATATGGAGAAATTTCTGTTACTATATAAAAATTCTCATACGACTCTCTATATAAATAAAAACAATTCAAAACCAATAAAAATCTTAAATGGAACCAGACAGGGATGTCCCCTATCCCCATATATATTTTATTTGTACATGGAGCCCCTCGTTCTATATTTAAATCAAAAAACATACCATCATATACCACAAATAATAAATACTGCATTAACCTTAACCGCATTTGACCTGAACATATATTTCAAGCTTCCTAATATGGATCTAAATAAAATTATCTCAATTATAAACACATTCTCTGAGATATTAAACTATAACATAAATTCGACTAAATCTCTTATCTTTCCAATTGACTCAGTTGTTCATAAAGATAACTACTTCCCAGAAACAGATATAAAAATTAATTATGTTTTAAAATACTTGGGTATAAACTTTGATAACTATAAGTCATCAATGCAAAATAATTTGCTTAAAATTTGGACAAACATAGAAAAAGATATCCAAAGATGGTGTAAAATTAATCTGCCATTTTTATTGAAAGTAGCAAGCATAAAAATGAACATACTTCCTAAATTATTATACCAGTTTGATACAACAAACATAATAATCCCAAATAAATTCTTCAAAATCATAGTAATGACATTATAAAAAATTCTTTGTTATCCTAAACAAACCAGCTACCAAAAATTAATATGTCCTAAAGAGAATGGTGGAATGGATCTTCCTGACTTTAAACTGCATTATGACATGATCTTCTCCAGCAGGATTCTGCAAATTTCTGAATTTGATCCTAAAAGAAAGGATTGGTCTCTAGCATGGATTAAAATGTGGTATGACCACATCCAAAAACTAAAAATAAATCCTAGAGCATTCCCTTTATTAAACAAGAAAATCTGAAACATATAAAATTACATACCCAGATTAAAAATAACTAGTCATATTTCAAAACTTATTGGATCAATAAACTTAACAAATTCTCTAATTTTGCTCCAGCCAATACACCTGAATCCAAACATTATGATGAATAAGAACATGATTAATTTAGATAATTACACAGAAATCAGACACTGGAGTTTGTGGGATATAATAAAACACAAAGAGAGACCCACTGAAGAAATTAGAACTTTCAATAATCTTAACAAGGGTTATACAATAATAATAATAATAATAATAATAATAATAATAAGACAAATAACAGAACTTGTATTCTCTTTACTGAAAAACTTAGATGTCAAGGAAGATGAAGTAAACCTGTTTGACATGTTATGGAAACTTCTATTGCTAATGAAAAAAATGATGTCAAATGTATATAAACTAATTAATTAATATTAAATATCAATCACCTCTGTTATATTCAAAATATTGGACTTATAAAATTAAGAAATACTCTGAGGAACACAAGTCCTAAACTATCAAAATATCTCAAACTTACACCCTTTAAAATACTTATATACCCACAATTAATGATTAATAATAATGCTTGCCTAACCCCAGATAAGCTAAACAATTATAAACCTGAGATTTCCCCAATGTGCCCATGTTGTTCTTCACCAAATGCAGATTTACTACATATTTTCCTTGAGTTGCATATGTTCCTATAAACTGTGGTGTTCTCTTAGAATGCGACTGGAAAAGATGGGCTACAAGAAAACAACCATTTCCTAGGAATTTGCAATACTTAATATTAATTCACCACCACTGCCATGACAGAAATTACATATTTTAATTATACATTTTTGCTCTAGTCAAACTATATATTACACAGAACTGGATTGACTGCACACAAATGTCTTGGACTGGCTTTAAATGCATGGCAATTAAATATATAACTTCCCATAAGTTAATTACAACTAATCAAAATAAGAAACTTTATTACCTAAAGTACTGGAGTCTCCTTGACCCCATCTTAAAATAATAAGTTAGCGTGATTTAGAGATATTGCTCAAGTCCCAATAGAACAAAACACAAACCACATTTACATAACACAGATATGTGTATACCTGACTTCATTAGGGTAGGATTATATAACCTGTAGATATTAAAATGTCATATCTTACAGCTAAATTTTTCGTAGCACTACTTGTATATAGTGTATATAGTTGCCTTAGTCTTTTTTTTTTTTTTTGTATAACAATTGTTGTAAGAACTCTGTTACTTGTACAACCTCAAGTGTCAAACTTTAAAATGTATACACTTAGCAAATTTTATCATATGATATGCATTTATGAAATGTTTGAACCATGGCCTGCCTTAGGCAAAGGCCAACTAGGTGGCAGCCTAGGACACCTCTCTAGCAGGGGTACTTTTCTAGTATTTATTTAGTGTAGGTAGACCAGGATGGGGGCACCAAGTGTTGTGGAGGGGGGGTGCTGTGCAGCCCTTTTGCCTACGGCACCAGTTGACCTAAGGCCACTCCTGGTTTGAACATATATGCTGCATTTTAGACAAGAAAGTTAAAATAAATAAAAATTATATTTGAAAAAAAAATCTGTCTGCTGTAAGGAGTACTGCAGGATGATCATAATACCTCTATAGCATTTATGGGCTGCCGCTGACTATGTCTGTAGCATTGCGCTGGATCTCTGGATTGAAACTGTGTTGAGGGACCCTCCAAACATATCCATGTACCCTTAAGTTGGTAACACTAGGGGATTGCACTGACATCCTGCAGGATGTCCTGGTGTAGGCCTAAGTCTACTGTTGGGCTACATACATAGTAATGTCAGGGCTCATATAACAGTGAGTATGCTGTCTAGATGGACATACTGCAGCTAACATTCACAGTGCATTTCAGCATCAGGGTGACTGTCGTACAACTGGAGACAAATCTACTGCTGAGTTCAAAGCACTTTCACAGTTCAGAGGACAGACACAATGCATTTATAAATACATAAAACCATCTGTGATATAGATAAAGGTTATATGTGTGTTGCTGTGGCCTACAGATATTTAAAACATATGAACAACAAAATATATCCCTGTGGTTCCACAAGGTTTCCTTTGCAGAGTAATGCAGCCTTCTGCCATGTGTCTAGGCATCACATAAAGCATTCACTACTGACTGCAACTGCATGAGTTGTAAAAGTATAGTGGCTTGAGCTGTACTGTGGGTGACATGTATTACACTCCATGTAAACACTGGTCACATTCATATTTTCTAGAGGTATGGACATATCATGTATGACATGCCATCAGATTAGAAGTGTATTTCTTTGCTATTACAGGCAGTAATGCCTGTTGCAGGGAGACAGTGGAAGGTGAAGTTCTCCAGGCAAAGAAGGCTATCTTACTACAGGCTCTCAATGAGTATGGCTGGTGGATGCTCCCTGGAATATGAGATCGGACTGGGCCTTTTGTAAGCACGTCTAGCATGACCTCCTATTACAAATCATTTCATTCAATTGCCAAAACATAACATATGAGTAGATTTACAGAAGGGTCACCAACATGACTGCTTACATATATAAAAAGCCAACCCACCTAGCACAGGAACAGAGGGCTACTGGTAGGGTTCCACTAACAGAATCACTATTAGCAGACATGAAGTAGTTCCTAGCATCGCTGTCTGGGGGATGAAACAGCTCAGTTTTCCATGGTGAAGTACTTGACCTGGTAGAAAAACTGCAAGAGAGCACCTCAAACAGTGGCTGGTGATGTCGCACATTTTTAGCACATACCCACTTGGGGCAATCTGAACTACTTGCTTGGGATGAGGGCGTAGAATTAACAAGCACAGGCACATGAAGACTACAACTACAGCTAATGCTGGATCTTCCATAGCACACTGTTAGAGGTTTAACTACACTGGGCTCCTGTGTTGGTGAAAGGTGGGTTTCTGTCTCTCTCACCAAGCCCCAAATAAGACCCCACATGCACCACAGCTGTAGGGTTGAGTCCTCCGCTGAGTGTTCAAGTCAAATCCTCTACCACCCTCTCGGTGAAACCAGTGCTCTGTGTCCCTGCTCAAAGTAGCTGACACATACACACTGAGATATGATTTTCACACACACACACACACACACACACACACACACACACACACACACACACACACACACACACCTGGGAAATGGTGTCACAGATTTACCAGCTATGCCCCTCTACCCAGACTATAAGGTAGATACTGCCACTAGAACACTCCAAAGCCAGCTACTCTAAGGCTCTTAAAAGGGTACCCAATTTTACTGAGTAAAATTTATACTAATACAAATGGTAGTGTTTGGCCAATGCAGCAAGGCTTTCAAAAGCAGCCACAGTGTCACCAAGTAAACATAAGTACTCTTTTTTTTTTTTTTCCCCTGATGAAGTTTAGCCAACTGAGGCAAATGAAAAGCACTTAAAAACTTTTTAATAAATCTGTGGACTTTTAGTCCTTTGTTGCCTTTTGTGAGTCTGCAAACTGTCTGACTTCACGATACAAGTGGATGTACAGCTTAGTTCTACTATTTGGTGGATTTCTAGCTCGCTGAACCTGTATTTGTGTTTTTTACAAACATAAGTACTCTCAAAGATTAAAATATTCTCTAAATGACTGGTCACACTGAAAAGTTTAAATATATTTAATACTAAAAGAACATGAAAATGCTAAACATGAAATATTAACAATAACACAGATGGAAAGGTTCACACAAATATGTAAAAATAGTATTTAAGTAATCTACTATATTTTCTGACTGATCTAAAGAATTACTGTCCCCTAGTTCACTTACTAGAGCAAGGCAAGAGGAAGTGGCTGAGTGGTCTTTCCTTCTTGTCAGGTTTCACAGATAGACTGCCCTGAGACTTCTGCCTCATCTACTATTAAAGCATTGTTTCAGTGCTGGCTTACACAATGACACCACATACATCTGGCCATCTGACTCTGGTTCCCACACTACCCCCTTTGCTAGAAACTGTACCAGAATCTAGTATGTGATATCATACACACACATGGATCTTTGCTAAGATGTGTTATAGCATCTGGAAGCTATAAAACCATTTCAAAAACTTCCACCCTTCCAGGGTAGTAATTAGTTCAACCTTGAGGACAATACAGCAGGATTCCTAGTCCTGGTTTTCATAGACATTTTGTCTCTGGCTGCAATCAGAACTGTAAGATACAATTTTTATGGCCTAAACCAAGTAATTTAACTTCAGACTATTTTTCAAAGTTAGCTGGACTGAGATTAACCTCTTCTCTTCCAGCATCTTCCATTACAATATATTAATTTCAACAATTACAATACAGTCATACATAAAGGTGTACTTCTTCTCTGTCCAGGACCCACTGCAGGTACATTTTTAACACAAGCACATGTACAAATAAGTTTTATATACAAATGACATATAATTATTTACAAAACTCCAGCTAGATATAGGTTCATAGGTTCATGCTAGGCTATCTGCCCTAGGGCATTTATAAGCCTAGCCAGAATGTGTTTGGCTTTCGCCACCCATTTTAAATTTATTTTGCTATGCCCTTTTTCGAGGTTAGTATACTGTGCCTCTGTCTAACAGTGACACAGAAGTGATACCCGGGGTAAACCTACGATCTCCCATCCACTCATCAAGATTCCTCTTGAAGAGAGTCAATGAGGGACTCTGCCTAACCTGGACTGGGATTTTATTCCAGAGTGAAGGGAGCCTCTGGGTTATGAATCTGTCCCTCCAGCATGTCCTATTTATTTCAGTGCTGAGGTTCAAGTCTCTCGAGTGCGTAGCTTGATGGGATTTGGATTTTCTGAGGTGCAGCATGTCCATTAATGCCGGGTTGGACATGGCTTTATACGTCAGGCACAGATCGCCTCTGAACAGGCGGAATGCCACTGAGTAGAGCTGGAGTTTCTTTAACCGGGCAGCATATGGCATCTGTTTGAGCCCTTTGATCCTCTTGGTGAGGTACTTTTGGGGTCTTTCCAGTTGCTGCAGGTGTCTGGTAAGGTACATCCCAAAAGGGGCATTGTACTCAATTATGGGCCTGATGAGGGATGAGTAAAGAGGCACGATGACGTCCCCTGATCTAGATGTGAATCCCTTCATGATTAGGTGGGCTATATAAAATGTTTTTCTAACCACTTTGGCCACGTGGTTGTCAAATGAGAGATTGCTATCAACTTGGGTCCCCAGGTCCCTAATGACTTCTTCTGTACTGAATGGATTACCACCTATGTGGTAATTTGTGGGCACTTTGTTTTTGCCAAAGGGGATGGCTATACACTTTTTGACATTTAGCTTGAGGTCATGGCTCTGGCACCAGTTGTCTGTTTCTATGAGGCCCTTTTGGAGGATGCTTGTGTCGACTGGAGAGTCGATTATGGCGCCCAGTTTGCAGTCATCTGCGAACTTGGTCAGCCACAGTCCTTCCGTGTTGGCCTGTACCTCCGAGAAATATATACCGAACAAGAGAGGTCCCAGGACTGAGCCTTGTGGGACACCACTTGTAACTGGTTTGGAGTCTGACATGGCTCCAGCAATTCTAACCATGTGGGTTCTGTCCTTGATCCAGTTTGCAATCCATCTAGTGACATAGGGGTTTATATTTAAGCTGGTGAGCTTATCTATAATGCCCGAGTGGGATATTGTATCGAAGGCTTTTGCGAGGTCCAGGTAGGCTGTGTGGACCACCTTCCCTCGTCAATGGCCTTGGTGACTGTTTCAAAGAAATCAACCAGGTTTAAGAGGCAGGATCTGCCCTTAACAAAGCCGAACTGGGTAGGATCCAGTGTTTGTAGGTCCCCAATATCTTTATTTATGAGGTCCATGATGATCCTTTCCATAGCTTTGCAGACCAAGCTAGTCAGGCTTATGGGGCGATAGTTTCCAGGATCCGTTGAGGCACCACCTTTATGGAGAGGGACCACTGTTGCTGTACGCCACTCTTTGGACACATATCCTGTAGTAAGGCTGAGATTGAACAGTAGTTTTATGTTTGGGTTTAGCTCTTCTTGGAGTTCATGAAGGAC
Source organism: Protopterus annectens (assembly GCF_019279795.1). Lineage (NCBI taxonomy): Eukaryota > Metazoa > Chordata > Ceratodontiformes > Protopteridae > Protopterus > Protopterus annectens. Next base: position 295,147,682 of record NC_056751.1, on the reverse strand, counting down.
GCAGCCCGGGACACCATCTGGTCCCATTGATGCTGTGTTTTTTGCTTTGGAGAGGGCGGCTCTTACCTGAGCATCTGAGATGTCACGGGGCAGCACTCTGCTGGGATAGATATTTGCCCTTTTGGTGGGGAGAAGTTTGCGCTGAACCCGTCAGCTAGGATGTTGGCAATGTCTGTGGGTTCGGTGTATTTTTTGTCATTCTGGACTAATTCTGAGCATATCTGGGAATTACCACCCAGGTTCCTAACATAACTAAAGAAAGCCTTGTGATTATCCTTAGTGTCCTGTGCAATTTTTCTCTCGAAGCTGGCCTTAGACAATTTTATGTGTGCCCGTAGTTTTTTTGCTAATACTGATCAGTGATGCCTTCCCTTTTTGGGATTTTGCTCTATCATTTAGTAGCTTCCTCCTTCTATTGAATAGTTTGTTTATGGCTGGGGTCCACCAGACAGGACGTCTGCCTTTGGAGGATTGGGTCTTGGTTTTATTTGGGATCGCATGATCCATGCATTCATGAAGGTGTTCATAGAATGCGTTTATAAAGGATTCTGCGGTCTGGGCCGTATTTTCCACAGGCCCGGGGCTTTGAAGGATTCCACCTCAGTTTTGAGGAGTGTGAAATTTGCTTTAGAGAAGTTTTTCACTGTGGTTTTCTGGGCAGGGGGTGGAGTCGGGATGTGAATATCCAGTGAGATTAGTTTATGGTCTGATCTTACCAGTGAGGGATACACTTCTGGTCTGGAGCATAGAGTCCCCATGTTGGTGATGATCAGGTCCGGTATGTTTTCCCCTCTTGTGGGAGTGGTAACAAGTTGTTCCATAGCATTTGAGTTTATAAATTCTAGGAACCTTTGGGCTAGGGTGTTGGAGCTAGAGTAATGCTCCCAGTCTATGTTTGGGTAGTTGAAGTCGCCCAATATAATGGTGTTTGGAGAGACCTTCATATTTTCCAGTGTTCTCAGGAAGGCTGAGTGGGGTTCCTGGGTTTGGGAGGGTGGTCTGTAGCAGGCTATAAACTGGAAGGCAGTTTTACCCACTGTTAGTTGCACATGGATAGTCTCTGATGCTTCGTGCTTTGCCACCAACCTGGAGGTGTGGGTATCTTTGATGAATATTGATACTCCCCCTCCTTTTGTGGTTCGGTCCAAGTTTTGGGGCCGAAAAGCATGGTATGAGGTATAACCTGGTAGTGCTGGGGTGCTCTTGGGAGCCCTGAACCAGGTTTCTGTTACTGCACAGATATCGATGTTCTCCATGCTGGCATATGTTACACATCCACTGCTCTACGTCTCCTAGTGTAGCTGGCAATATCTCACATCATCACATCCCTTCCCCCTTTGAAGACTCAAGACAGTTTTTCAAGTGACCCTTGAGAAACTTGGCTTCAGGGACATGAGCCTGTCTAGGATTACACATTAACCCATACTCTGTCTTAAGAGTCCATCTGCATAGGCATTTCTGACCTCTCTCCTGGTACTAGGTTTCCCCATGAATAGGTCTTCAAACTCTGTTGGGATTTCTCAAATTTGGGAAAAGGGATAGCCACTGGGATACTACTATCTTTCCCACTGAGGTGTCAGTCTCAGCTTCACTGAGGAGATCAGTCACCAGATCCCCCTCAGACTCCTCCCGCCATCCACTGCAAATACTCAGCACCAGAGCCTCTCTATCATGGTAAGGCTTCATCATGTTAACATGGTACAATTTGTGCCCCTGCCACCTGCCTAGCAGGTTTACCATGTAGTTAATATCACTGACCTTCCATACCACTTCGAAGAGTCCCCCCCAAGCTGCCTGCAGCTTACTGTGTCTGACAGGAGTGAGCACCATCATCTGCTGTCCCTTAGCATACCCTCAGGCTTGAGCATTCCTGTCATACTAGACCTTTTCTGCTGTTTGGCTCCTGCCAGGTTCTCTTGGACAAGCAAATGAGCTCTCTAAGCCTTGTCCTGAGGTTTAGGGCATATGCCACAGAAGACCCCTTGTGGGATTCACACTCACCTTCCCACTCATCACAAATCAAGTCTAAAGGCCCCCTCACCCTGTGCCCATGCAGCAACTCAAAGGGTGAAAAACCTGATTCCTGGGGTACCTTTTTGTAGGCAAACAGCAGATGGGGCAAATATTTGTCCCACTCTTCTCTTAAACTGGTCTACAAATGCCTGTAGCATGCTCTTTAGTGTAAAGTTTAACCTCTCCACAAGACCATTAGTCTGTAGGTGTTAGGGAATGGTCTTTAGGTGCTTCACCCCACAAGGCTCCCACAGACAAGCCAGCAGGTCTGACACAAAATTGGCACCTCAGTCAGTCAGTATTTCTCTCAGGAAACCTACCCTGCTGAAAATCTCTAACAAATCATTTGCCACCTTCTGCCTCGATGGAGGACAGAGCAACCGCCTCAGGTATCTAGTAGCATAATCAATTACAACCGAATATACTTCCTCCCTGTGGAACACTGGGTACTCAGAAGCCCCACAATATCCATAGCTACCATCTGAAACATCTCCTCAACCACAGGCAAAGACATCAAAGGAACTTTGACCAGTCTCCTGCCTTGTTTACTTTTTGGCACTGCTGACAGGTCCTGCAGTACCCTGTTACATCACTTGCAATCCCAGGCTAATAAAAATTCTGCAAAATATGTCTCTTGGTATGCTTTATGCCCATATGACCTGCAAAAGGAATGTCATGGGCTATGGCTAAAAGTGCCAGACAGTAGGCTCTAGCCACTACAAATTTCTGTATTACTTCACCCTCTAGTCCTCCATTAGGGGTCTACTCTCTATATAGTAACCCTTTGTTCCAATATACAGACTCCCGTTTTCCATGAGAACCAGGTGCCTCCTTAGCTACCTCTCAACTGACCTTTATGGCCATTCCCAGCTCCCCTTCGACAGGAAGTCTGGTGTCCTCGGACGGTGGTGTCTCACTGTCAGCTGGGGTACTACCACTCACTTCTGTCCTTGCAGTCACTCTGTCCAAGGGAACATCAGTACCTACCAGCAGGTGTGGCTCACCTTCAGGCTCACTGTTACAGGGTAGCTCTCTCCCTGAAATAGCCATCTCACCAGCCCTGGCTTCAGGTGTGGGGGTCTGTCTGGGTCTCCACCAGGCTACCAGACCCACATGCCTGTCTCCAAGCTTGACTGTGTGTAACTGCTTGCACACAAGGTACTACATTATCAAAATCATTCCCTATCAAGACATCTGTAGGGATATCCTCAAACTCACTTACTTGCTTGCTTCCTTTTCCACCCTCCCAGTCAAGTTGAACCCTGGCCAAAGGTATTCTGAATGGGGTCCCTCCTAAAGCTTTGACTGCAGCGGACAGCCCAGGCAAGTAATGCTCCTCTTTAACCACTGCAGGCTTCACAATGGTTATGTCAGAGGCTGTCTCTCTCTTAGCAGGAGTCTGTTTTCCTTCCACTAAGACAGGATGCAGACTCCAGTGACATTTTGGTACTCCTGTTGTCTCCAGACAGCTTACCATTGGCATATTGTTATTCCCACTTGCTAGCTCCCCCACCTTTTGCTGACCACCTTGTTTCCGTGGACATCTGTATGCTATATGGCCCCACTGGTTACATTTAGAACATCTAACCCTTGATCCTGGCTGTGTATTGGGGGTCTTTATTAGTTCACATAAATTATATTTTGGTGAACACCTATTCAGCGACCCCTAATCAGCGAAAAATGCATCAGCAATTCACTGAATTTACTAAGGGCACCTAAACAGCTGCCCAAAGCACAATGGACCAACATTTACATGACTCGAACCCACCCAAGTGTGGGGCTTCGCTCCCCCACACCCCCCAACTATATATACCAACTCTGAGATTGCACTACAGTGGAGAAAAGGGCAAAGTCCTGTAGTTGTCTGTTGTCGTCCTGGCAACTATTTTGTTGCTCTTAGTGAATTCAGTGAATCACTGAAGTGATTTCTGCTGATTACGGGTCACTGCATAGGTGTTTCGCCGGAATACCATTTTGGCAACCTAATATAGACCCGTGTATCTGAACTATTGGCCTCCCCTGTTATTGGTGGACTCTGCTGGGGTGATTTAGGCTGCCCACCATGGGTTCTCCTATATCCATGTGCAGCACTGGGTATCTCCTTCCTGTGCAGTGATGCCCTACTTGCTAAGTAGACATCCCCCTCTTTTCCCCAGCTCATCTTCAGAGTTACACTCCTGGTCTGCCAACCATATTTTCATGTCCTCAGGCAAAGTGCTAAGGTCTTGTTCCATCACCAAAAGGTCTGCAAGCCTTTCAAAAGTGGATCAACTGACACCCATTCACCCACCTATAAAGATAAGTGCTCAACTCAGCAATATACTCATATACACTTTCATTTGCCTTGCGTCTACGCTCACAAAACTTTTTTTCTGTAAGCTTCAGGTGTTAACTTAAAATATGCCAGTCAACATTGTTTAACTTTACCATAGTTTAAACAATCAATATTAGACAATTTAGAAACAGCAGCTACAGCTTTACCATGGTGTTAGGGGGTCGGGTCAGGGACCTTGCTCAACATTATACTGTTTATATACTCTTTCAAATATTTGAATAAAACTATCAAAATTATCACCCTCTGTAAACTGTGGAAGAAATGTACTGACCTTTATTGCTTCTGGGGTTCAGTTATTCCCTTCCTCATTACCGCCATGACCCTGATGAAGAGTCAGCATCTTCCTCACATGTTGATGCTGCTTCTCATTCTCTTCAGCCTCAAAACCTTGGAGTCTCATTTTCTTCGACCTCCAAATGCCACAGTCTCTCTGCTGATTTTAATTCCATTTGTTTTGCCTGCCACAATCTCTCCACTGATTCTAATTCCAAACATTTGGCCTCCAGTTCAAGTTTCTAACTTCAGATGGGTTTTTAAGTCTTCTGAGGAAAAGAGAAGACAGCAAATCCCCATCACCAGACTAGTTATCCTCATGGTTGCTGGTCTGGGTTACAGCTGCAACTAAGGCTGAAATAATTTCCTCGTCAGTCAGGTTGACATGCACCAATCCTTTGGCTTCACACACCTTGGCCAACTTGCTCTTTGTCAGCTTGCCATAATCCTCTGCAGATAGCTTTGCCTGCTTTCCCTGACTGAATTAAACCAACAAAAAATAAATAAAACTTTTTTGAAAATGAAGCACTGTATGTGTACCTTGTGGCTGCTGATATGTGACACCCTTGCTCTGGGAGAGTAATCAAGGAGCCTTAATCCTCCCCACTGACCCCGGTGAGGGACATTTACTTGGAATAAAAATAGCTACACACAGTATTTCCAGATGCAGCTCTCTGCTCTAAGCACAATTTCCCTTAAGATCACCCAGAGAATACACTCCTGTCCTGGGGCTGGATTTCCCTCTCTCTCTCACCAGGCAACAAATAAGACCCCACACTGACCAGAGCTGTAGAGTTGAATCCTTAACCGAGTGTTCCAAGCAAAGTCCTCCACCACTCTCTGTGAAACCAGTGCTCTGTGTCCCTGCTCCAGGTAGCTGACACGCCCCCCCACACACACACAGACACCTGGGAAAGACTGGCACAGATTAACCAGCTATTCCCCCTCTACCCAGATTTAGGGTAGATACTGCCACCAGAACACTGCAAAGCCAGCCACCCTACGGATCTTACAAGGGTACCCAATTATACTGAGTAAAATTAATACTAATACAAATAATAGTGTTTGACCAATGCAGGCTTTCAGGAGCGGCCACATTGTCACCAAATAAATATAAGTTCTCTCAAAGGTTAAAATATTCACTAAAAGACCAGCCACAATAAAAAGTTTAAATATATTTAATAATAAATAATAAAATAGCATGAAAATACTAAATATCTATTTACAATAAACACTAGACTTTCAATCACAGGAAATATTAAAAAATAACACAGAACTGTAAGCTACAATCTTTACGGCCTAAACCAGGTAATTTAATTTCAGACTACTTTTCAAATTTAGCTGGACTGAGATTAACCTCTTCACTTCCAGTATCCTCTTTTGCAATATATTTGGTTCAACAGTTACAATGCCTGCATGGTGTTGCTTCTCTCCTCTGTGGTATGGGTGAACATATACTCCTTCACATGCTGTAGCATGGAATTAAGAAAATGGCGGACACTCCTTGAGACATGTGCCTGTAATAGATTCACTGTGTCCCCCTTGGCCTCTAGAAGGTCCCTGTAGTGAAAATATACAAAGCTACACATAACCTGGTGTCCAAACAGATGGATATTCTATAAATCCCACAAATCTGTATTTAAGAATGACACGTCATAACCAGCTCCTGCAAGGCGCCTCTTTTCACATAGTAGCAGTACACTATTTCTGTATGATGCAGGACACAGTATGTTAAAAGCAGGTAGACGACTCTGCAGTGCCATGGCTTACATCTGCAAGAACAGCACATACAGTTGCTGAAATAACAGCTATCCCATATGTTTTCACTCTTTCTATCCCATAACGTCAGGATTTCACTGCAGTCAACAACCCTGGTAACTGCTTTTCAATGTGCAAAATATATACATTTCTGAACTTGCTCCACCACACTGTTTACCTTCATTTGCATTTGCCATGAACCTTATTTTAATAATACTGCTCATCTGCATGCCATTATATGCTAATTTGCATTCTGTGCCAGCCACATTACTTCAAGGCCCAGACTGGCCTTGCTACATGTCTCTGAATTTCCCACTCCCTGGACATGGCCATCTGTTGCACTAATTTAACCATAACATTCATAGGTAGGTACTAGGGTATTGGCCCAAGGGCCAATGTAAGCCTAGCCAACAAGTTCCCTGGCTTTCACCACCCAGAAAGTTATTTTCCTGTGCCCCTGTCAAGCAGAGCCACAGACGTGATCCCTGGAGTGAGTGACTTTCCTATTTCCCATCCACTCATCAAGATTTCTCTTGAAGAGTGCTAATGAGGAACTTTGCTTGACATAGATAGGTAACTTGTTCCAGAGTATGGGAAGTCTCTGGGACAGGAATCAATCCCTCCAGCATGTTCTGTTTATTGTGGTGACAAGGTTTATAGGTCCCTACAGCGTGTATCTCGGAGGGATTTCTTTAGGTGTAGCATGTCCAACAGCTCTGGGTTTTACATAGCTTTGCATGTTAGGCAGAGATCACCTCAGAGTAGACGATATGCTATGGAATAATGCTGGAGTTTTTTGAGACCGTCAGCGTAGGCCATCTGTTTGAGGCCAGTACTCCTCTTTGTGAGGTACTTCAGTGGCCTTTCCAGCTGTTGCAGATGTCTTGTGAGGTGCATTCCAAAAGGGGCATTGTACTTAATATGGGTCTAATGAGAGCCAAGTAGAGGAGAACAATGACCTATTTTTTCCTGGAAGAAAACCCTTTCGTGATAAGGTGTGCCACGTAGACGGATTTCCTGACTACTGTGATGATGTGATTATCAAAGGAGAGACTACTATCACATCTTTGGCGTTAAGTGGACTGCCGCTTATGTGGTAGTTCATGGGTACAGAGTTTTTACCAAATGGGATGGCAATACACTTTTTTCATTGTGCTTGAGGCCATTGTTCTGACACCAGGTATCTGTCTTCAGTGAGGCCCTTCTGTAGGATGTCCATGTCATTTGGGGACTCAACTATGGCACTCAATTTGCAGTCATCTGCGAACTTCATCAGCCAGAGGCCCTCTGTGTTGGCCCTTACTTCAGAGAAGTAGATACCAAACAGGAGAGGACCCAGAACTGAACCCTGTGGTACTCCACCTGTCACTGGTTTGAAGTCAGATTTGGAGTCTGCAACTTTTACAGTGTAGGTTCTGTCAATGAGCCAGTTGGCAACCCATCTTGTGATGTATGAATTTATACCCAGTTTAGTGAGTGTATCTAAAATTCTAGAATGGGGGATGGTGTCGAAACCTTGGCTAGGTCAAGATAAGCTGTGTGAGCTGCCTTACCCTCGTCTATGGCTTTGGTGACTGTTTCAAAGAAGTCTATCAGGATCAGGAGGCATGATCTGCCTTTCACAAACCCGAACTGGGTGGGGTCCAGAGTTTGGAGGTTACCAATGTCCTTGTTTATGATTTCCATGATGATACATTCCATGGCCTTGCAAACCAGACTCATCAGGCTAATAGGGCGATAGTTCCTGGGGTCTGTGGTGGCTCCCCCTTTGCAGAGTGGTATAACTGTTGCTGTACACCATTCAGTGGGTACAAAGCCTGATGTGAGGCTATGACTGAACATGGTACTTAGGTGGGGGGGGGGGGGGGGCAGTTTGTTCTGAAGTTCGTGTAGAACGCAGCCTGGGATGTTGTCCGGTCCCATGGAAGCTGTGTTCTTGGCTTTGGAGAGTGCAGTTTTTACCTGCACAGTTGTGATTGCAGGGGATTTGCCTTCCGGTATAGATATGGGCCTTTTAGGGGGTAAGAGGGGGGTAAAGTTAGCACTGAACCTATCAGCCAAGATGTTGGCAATATCAGTTGGTTCTGTAATTTTTGTGCCATTGTGCTGTAACTCAGAGCAGATCTGGGTGTTGCCATTGAGATTCTTGACATAGCTATAGAATGCTTTGTGGTTGTCTTTAGAATCAGTGGCAATCTTTTTTCATAGCTAGCTTTGGAGGATTTTATGAGGGATCTCAGCTTCTTGCTGAGGCTGACGAAGGAGCTCCTCCACTCATGGGATTTTACTCTCTTCTGCAACAGTTTCTTCCTTCTGTTGTAGAGTTTGTTAACAGCAGGGGACCACCAGATTGGCTTCCTTATTTTGGAGGATAGCATCTTGATTCTGTTAGGGATAGCACAATCCATGCACTCGTTTAAGTGCTTATAGAGTGCATTTGTGTAGGATTCGGCAGTCATAACTGTATTGTCCATCTGCATGGGTGTTGCGAAGTTTGCCACTTCTGTCTTAAGAAGCACGAAGTTGGCTTTGGAGAATTTTTTTACAGTGGTTTCCTTAATGGGGGTGGGGGCTGGATGTGGATATCTAAGGTGATTAGCTTATGGTCGGATCTGACCAATGAAGAGTTGACTTCAGGTGTGGAACACCGGTCACTCATGTTGGTAATGACTAGATCTAGGATATTGTTGCCCCTGGTGGGGATGTGGTTAAGTTGATCCAGGGCATTGGAGTTTATGAATTCTAGAAAGCGTTGAGCAAAGGAACTGGTACACGAGTAGTTTCCCAGTTAATGGTGGGGTAGTTGAAATCACCCATTATTAGGGTGTTTGGTTGAACTCTAATATTTTCCAGTACATCAAGAAAAGAGGAGTGGGAATCCTGGGGCATGGTGGGGAATCTGTAGCAAGCTACCAGTTTTGCACAGAGTTAGTTGCACTTGGATAATTTCAGATGCATTGTGTTGGGCAACTAGCCTGGAGGTGTGGATATCCTTAATGAATATGGACACACCTCCGCCTTTGGTGTTCCAGTCCAGGTTAGATGGCCGAAAGGTATGGTATGAGTTATAGCCTGGTAATGCAGGGGTGCTCTCTGGAGCCTTGAACCAGGTTTCAATCACTGCACAGATATCGATGTTCTCCATTTAAAGGAGTGCCTCGACTGAGTGCATTTTGAGATTTAGACTTCTAGCGTTGAGTAGCATTACCCTCAGTTTTTGCTTGCCTGTACCTGTTACGGTGGTGGGTTTTGTCTTTTGAACCTTGCCTAAAAAAGGCACTACAGGGGTGGCAAGAGCCTTAGCCAATATCCAGAATCCCAGAGGCGACAGGTGCAGGCCATCTCTGACAAAGCATCATGGCCTGTCAACCATGTTGTCCCAGGCAGACAGATACTGGATCCCCTTAGAATGACACCAGAAGCTTAGCCAATTGCTGAAGTCAATCATTTTGTCTATGTACTGCTGTATCATTCTGGGCGAAGGTAGGATGCTACTCAGGGCTAGGGTCATACCTGCCTGGATTAGAAGATCGGAGACCTCTTCCATGTCTCTTTTCATGTAGTCCAGGGAGGTATGTCTCAGGTCGTTCACACCAACATGGACAATGACGGAGTCATATTTGTACTTGTGCAGTGACCTGAGTGCATGTGTTATGTGGTGCATCCTGGCACCCGACAGGCAGTTAACAGTAACCTTATGTAATGAGCATTTATTAATTCCGGGGTGTACTCTTTAATACAGCTACAAACATGTGTACTTAATGACTTTGCATTAGCTGCACTTGACACTAATGTTTCTTTAGAGATGGCTCATTTTTAACATGTGATCTTTTCTGATATGTAGGTTTCATTTTTACTATTCATCTTTCTTTCCTTTACAGAATTCAGTCAGCTGGGATAATTAAAAAAATATGATGTGGAACTTGGGGTAACAGCTTAACAGAAAGGGAAAAACTGTTTAGCTGACTAACTTTTATTTATCAATGCAACAAGCTGAATAATTCAACTGGGGTTAGATGCAATTATGATCTCTTCTTCAAGAACTAAACGTCCTAACTAAGATGAGCACTTGAAATGCTTCTGAGTATAACCAAGCTAAACATGACACCAGAGAAAAAAATGATGTTTTTTCAGCTACAGTAAACGCAAACATTCTTTAATCGAAGAAGAATGGTAAATCACCAAAAGTATTAACTGCACCAGTCACTGTGTAACTTGGAAGCTTAATATATTAATATAAAAGTGCTAAAAATTGGTAATTCTGGGCAACAACAATTGCTCCTGATTTATTTTCTGTCATACTTACTGGATGTAAAGTGCTCCCCCCACCCCAAGATCAACACTGAGATATTTACTCTTTAACTGCAACAAATTGATAAACTCCCTGTAGCTGGGCATGTTATGATGACAGGTTGGTGGCAGACACTAACTCATAATCCTATTCAGTCTATTCACTGTAATAGCTAGCATATACCTAATCATTCATCCCTATAAAAATACCATTAAAATGACTCTGCCTTAAATTGTTCACATTATTTTTTACAGTATTGTTTAAAGTTGGTTAATGTAGCCCTGGATCTGTTTAGTAATGTAGGAATATATGTTTACAAAATGTTAAGTGTAATGCTTTACAAATTATTCTACAGCACTAACATGTTTTTTTCTTCTTTTAACAATAGCAATTTAAATCAAACAGAGTGCAATGTACCTACAAAAGAACAAGTCACACACGGTTCACTAATTAACTCTTCTGACTAGAAGTCCTCTGTGAATGGCTAACAAACTGTACCCAGATGTTAGTGGATTAAGGGACAAGCTAAGATCAAAGACTCCATAGCTTGAGCAAAACCTGTGTTTGATCTGTCAAAAGCACTACAGATATTGGTGGGAACAAATTATTTGTCAGGAGATTAAAATGCTCAGTAGAAGACTACTTTTCAGGTTGGTTGGGGGAGGTTGACAGTACCAGCTTCCAAACAAGCTTGTATGTTACGTCTCAAGGGATGAATAGAGGAAAAATGGATTTGTTACAATCTTGTGTCACATTATACGATATATATATACATATATATATATATATGTGTGTGTGGGTGTGTGTACTCTGTATACATATATATACATAGATATAGATATATAATACGTGTGTACTCTGTATACATATGTATTTATAGACAGAGAGGAAAATAGAGAACTTATATATATATATATATATATATATATATATATATATATATGTGTGTGTGTTTTCATATATATATATATATATATATATATATATATATATATAAAAAACGCACACACACTCTCTCTCTCTCTCACACACACACACACACACACACACACACACACACACCATTCTGCTTTTTATTGCAGTGCTTTTCTGCCATTTAGGCTTCAAGTTTGATTATCTAAAAAAATGCATTTAGTTAAATCTGTATTAAGTTCTAGATAAATTATTTTAAAATGGTTTTCTTGTTCTCCCACATGAATAATTCATTTGCAGTTCTTGAAAACAGCTTTTATTAAGAAATATATGAATAAAAAATGACTTAATCACTGTCTCCATAAGCATTAACTGAAATTCTATGTTATGTGTAATTTTAAGTTTAACTGCATTCAGATGCATAGAATCCATGTTCCAGTACCATTTAAAAGTGTTCCTTCAATAAAAAATAAGACATTCATTACTGAAAAGGAGTAGTAAAACCTGTGGTAGTTGTTCCAATGAACACAAAGAAGCACACCACCAGCTGAAACCTGATCAACACTTGTACATGTCTTGGGAGAGGGGAAGACTATACTTGGATTATTGAGAAATCTCTTGAGATTGGCAACAGACATTCCCAAATTACTAGGGGTTAAGTATATGAATAAAACATTAGGAAAAGTAAATCTGCAAGATAATAAATTGATTTTGTACCGTTTTGCATGGTTGTAATGATATGCAACATTATTAATGGACAGAAAATAACCATCAACATCTGACAATAATGTTTTTTTTTTTTTTTATCCTTAAAAAAGACTAACTACATAAGAATTTGAAAAGCCAAGCCAAACTAGTGATATGTCTTTGAATTTAATTCTGTTTAGTGCTGTCCTTCCTTCTACTGTTGCTATCTGGAAATACTAATCAACAGATAAGAACAGTACCATTACTTGTGCGTGGTTTTGACAAAAAAAAAAAATCAGTTGAATTAATGAATCTTCAAAAAATGAGTTCAACATTCACTGTTACAAACTACATTGTTAAGGGCTCAGGATGGCACTACTGATTAGATCTAAGTAGTTCATTACAGGGCGCTGTTCTTAACATAAAATTGATTTGCAGCCATGTATACCAGAGGCAGAACAAAGCAAGATGTGGATGTGATGAGAAAATAAGCAGCTCCTTTGGATAATGCTGTTAAGGGGCAAATACAGCTCGCGTCTCAAACTCCAAAAGTGGGCCCAATCTGACTTTGGTGTAGCAAACTGTACAGTAAAGCAGACGGCAATCAAACTTCTCTGAAACTCAGGTGATTATGGCTAACATAAAGAACACAAGCTTCCCACAACAAACTGCAAGCAACTTGGTAGTTTTACTTTTCTAGAAATGGTGGATCTTACAGTTAAACAAAATGTCCAAAAAAGTTTAGCAATTAACATCTTTCAAAAGATAACATAACTGCAAGGAAGCAAAAATGGTGCTTTTCGTGACCAGAGGTCATTCATAAAAAATACTTTTTTTTTCTTACCCTGCTCCAGTGACACTGAGGGATGAAACCCTGATGACCTGTGTTCAATTATCAGCATGGGACACTACAGGACAGGATGGAAAGCAATGGCCATTGTTAGCTCACTCATCCTGGGTGCAGTGAGGAGGTTATGTCTCACCACTTGAGTGACACTTCTAAGTACTAGTTTTTGCACCTGTGGAACTTGAGCCTGCACAGCATGCATTGCCTAGTAGCTGGAGATTAGCAAGCATAACGTGGTACACATGCTTTGCACAGTCAGTAGCGCTAGAGGAGCTCTGGTGAGCCACCACTGTGATTAAGTCCTTCGAGGGGAAAGGCAGGGAGTCCACCAGATATGGCAGGCTGGTCTGCCTGGCTTTCGCCTGTCCAGGAGAAATGAAGAGGCTGATAAAGTCCTCCAGCCAGGAAACAAATGATCCACAGGGCTCTCACCCTCTATAGTGCCTATCTATTGCCCCCAACACAGGTACAAATGGGCCATCAGGGTAAAAGAAGTGGAGCCACTTGGCAAGATCAATGGATGAGGAGGGGGCAGGAAGTACTTTTTCTTACATTACTTAAAAGAAAAGGTAATTTGATGGTTGAGACCATAACCCAATACTGTGTATATGACAATCAAATTAACAACACATGGACTACAAAGAGGAAAATGGGACTTAAGAGGATCATTTCTCTTTCTAAACTCAGTCTCACAAGCACAAGATACAAGTCTGTAATACCCCTGTGGCAGGGAACTGGGTGAATTATCATATCCTACCTCCAAAACGATATACAGATGAAGAAAAAGAAAACATCCAGAGCAGATCTTCAAGCAGTTTCTGGAGATGATAACTCTCCAGTGCCAGACACTAGCTGGAACTAGGAGCCTCATAGAAACTGTCATGATGAGTATTAAAGTTCTTTACTTCTCTATGGGCAGGACATTTTTATGTACTCCTGAAGCACAGTATTATGTGGGTATTTATTTTTTATTTACTTATTATTCATTTAACATTTGTTGACCAGGAAAGTACGACTAGGTTCCACAGATCCTGCTTTCAGCGGAGGCCCGGGGAGAAATGCTCCAGAAGCATTTTCAATACATAAATTGCATGATGATCCTAAGTGGATGCAAGTTATCGTGAGTGTTTAACTAATCTTGTAGCACAGATGACAGCATTTTGCTGTGTAGTACTAATGACACTACTAAGCAAAGAAGAAACATTAAGAAGGACATATATGGTAATATTAGGTTACCGACAGCAGAAAATAAATGGACAACTTAACAACTATCTCCTGCTGCCTAATGGCTTATTTTCAACTGTTCTTCTCAAAGGCACATGTATCTCCATCAGATGGTCAATGGCAGAAACACTGCCTCTCTCTTCACTATCGCTTCCATACTGAACTCTAGGAGGACCTCTGATGAGAAAATGTGTCTGCAACTTGACATACCAGCAAAGAACTAACAAACAGTAGTTAGACAGTGCGAAAATAATAATCCTACAGATGTCAATCTCCAAAAGGTGGATGGAAGGAAGATTAGCTTATGACTGCAACATATCAAGATCTAAATGACATGGCAGATATACAGCTTCTGCAGCCCCATTGTCTTCTTTTTTCAAGTGGCTTCAGTCAAGCAGTAACTAGAAGAATGTGCCATATATTTCTGGAAGCAACATATGGTAGAAATTCTACAAATGCCATAAGGAATTGACTGCACAAGGACTCCTAGAAGACCTTCACTGAAAAGAAATAGGTCATATACGATAACTTTGCCACAGCCTACTACCAACCAACGAGATCAGCTCAAGACTAATTCGATCAGTTGTAGAGTGCTACTCTGTCTGCCTTGTGAAGCACCAACAGTAACAGCTTTGCAGACCATCTGCCAATATACCTGAACATACTGTAAGACTGCAGGTGTGTGCATAATCATTAAGGATAACCACACCTCCAGGCTAGTTGCCCAACATAATGCATCTGAAACTATCCACGTGCAGTTAACTCTGGGTAAAACTTCAATCCTATCGTAGCTTGCTACAGATCCCCCACCATGCTCCAGGATTCCCACTCCTCTTTTCTTGATATACTAGAAAATATTAGAGTTCAACCAAACACCGTAATAATGGGCAATTTCAACTTTCCCACCATTAACTGGGGAAACTACTCATGTACCAACTCCTTCACTCAACGCTTCCTAGAATTCATAAACTCCAATGCCCTGGATCAACTTATCCACACCCCCACCAGGGTCAATAATATCTTGGACCTCGTCATTACCAACATGAGTGACCAGTGTTCCACACCTGAAGTCAACTCCTCGTTGGTCAGATCCAACCATAAGCTAATCACCATAGATATCCACATCCCGCCCCCACCCCCCATTAACGAAACCACTGTAAAAAATTTTTCCAAAGCCAACTTCATGCTTCTTAGAAGTGGCAAACCTCACATCACCCATGCAGATGGACATTACAGTTACGACTGCCGAATCATATCCAAATGCACTCTACAAGCACTTGCACTAGTGCGTGGATCATGCTATCCCTAACAGAACCAAGACGCTATCCTCAAAAAAAGGAAGCCAATCTGGTGGTCCCCTGCTATAAATAAACTTTACAACAGAAGGAAGAAACTGTTGCAAAAGAGTAAAATCTCATGAGTGGAGGAACTCCCTGGTCAGCCTCAGTAAGAAGCTGAAATCCCTCATAAAATCCTCCAAAGCCAGCTATGAAAACAAGATTGTCACTGACTCTAAGGACGACCACAAAGCATTCTATAGCTATGTCAAGAATCTCAATGACAACACCCAGATCTGCTCTGAGTTACAGCACAATGGCACAAAAATTACGGAACCAACTGATATCACCAACATCATGGCTGACAGGTTCAGTGCTAACTTTACCCCCCCTCACCCCTTAAAGGGCCCATATCCATACCGAAAGAATGCAGTGCCCCTGCAGTCACAATTGAACAGGTAAAAACTGCACTCTCCAAAGCCAAGAACACAGCATCCATGGGACCTGACAACATCCCAGGCTGCGTTCTACATGAACTGCAGAATGAACTGCCCCTCCCCCCCAACACCTAAGCACCACATTCAATCATAGCCTTAAGACAGGCTTTGTACCCACTGAATGGCACACAGCTATAGTTATACCACTCCACAAAGGGGGAGCCACCACGCAACCCGGGAACTATCACCCTATTAGCCTGATGAGCCAGGTTTGCAAGGCCATGGAATGTATCATCATGGAACAAAGACATTAGCAACCTCCAAACTCTGGACCCCACCCAGTTCGGGTTTCTGAAGGGAAGATCATGTCTCCTGAACCTGACTGACTTCTTTAAAACAGTCACCAAAGCTGTAGACGAGGGTAAAGCAGTTCACACAGCCTACCTTGACCTTGCCAAGGCTTTCAACACCATCTCCCATTCTGGAATCATAGATAAACTCACTAAACTAGGTATAAATCTATACGTCACAAGATGGGTTGCCAACTGGCTCACTGAGAGAACCCACACTGTAAATGTTGCAGACTCCAAATCTGACTTCAAACCTGTGACAAGTGGAGTACCACAGGGTTCAGTCTTGGGTCCTCTTCTCTTTGGGATCTACTTCTCTGAAGTACAGGCTAACACAGAGGGCCTCTTGCTGACGAAGTTCGCAGATGACTGCAAATCAGGTGCCATAGTCGAGTCCCCAAATGACGTGGACATCCTGCAGAATGGCCTCACTGAGACTGAAGCCCGGTGTCAGAGCCATGGCATCAAGCTCAACGCCAAAAAGTGCATTGTCATCCCCTTTGGTAAAAATTCTGTACCCATGAACTACCACATAGGCAGCAGTCCACTTAACACTGAAGGTGTGATAAAGAGACCTTGGGACACAGGTGGACAGTAGTCTCTTCTTTGATAATCACATTGTCAAAGTAGTCAGGAAATCCTTCTACATGGCACACCTCATCATGAAAGGGTTCTTATCCAGGAGAAAAAAGGTAATTGTTCTCCTCTACTCAGCTCTCATTAGACCCATTATTGAGTACAAAGCCCCTTTTGGAATGTACCTCACAAGACATCTGCAACAGCTGGAGAGGCCACAAAAATACCTCACAAAGAGGACTATAGGACTTAAACAGATGCCCTACGCTGACCGTCTCAAAAAACTCCAGTTTTACTCCGCAGCATATCGTCTACTCCGAGGTGATCTCCGCCTAACATACAAAGGTATGTCAAACCCAGAACTTTTGGACATGCTACACCTAAAGAAATCCGAATCCCTCCGAGCTACATGCTCTAGAGACCTAAACCTTGTCACCACAATAAACAGAACATGCTGGAGGGATAGATTCCTGTCCCATAGACTTCCCATACTCTGGAACAAGCTACCTATCTATCTCAAGCACAGTTCTTCACTAGCCCTCTTCAAGAAAAATCTTGATGAGAGGATGGGAAATAAGAAATTCACCCTGGGGATCACTTCTGTAGCCGTGCTCGACAGGGGCACAGGAAAATAACCTTCTTGGGTGGCGAAAGCCAGGGAACCTTGTTGGCTAGGCTTACATAGGCCCTTGGGCCGATAACCTAGTACCTATCTATGAACCTATGAAGTAAGCGGACCTAACAGACTGTCATTCTCCAAAACTTATAAGGTCATATGGTTGTCCAGCCCAGTTTATAGGATCTTTTATCACAACACAAAAGTGCAGATCTGCTTTAGGATGCTGGCACAATTACAATCTACAGTCAAAACGGGAATTGCGGGAACAATACATACAGGGGAGGAATGAGGTTTAAAAGAGGGCAAGACTTAAATGAGGTATGTAATGTTTGTCTGAAAGTGACTGGGTAATTATATAAGTCATGTATAATGTTTGCAAATGGGAGTGTGTCAGTACCATTTGTGATGTTAAATGCTTGCAACTAGGATTCTGTCAGTGTGGTTTGTTTTCATTTATATAAATGTATGACTGCTTAAGTTGCAAGTGATGGTTTAATAAAGATGTTTCTTGTTTAAAAAAGGGGCAGGAATTGAATAATTTATGTAATGCTGCTTACGTCATATGATATATAGCAATATATGTTAAGCATAACATTTGTTAATTTTAACTTAATATACTTTGATTTTGATTGCTTTTATATAAATGTAAATGTGCCTATGTCACAATTCAATAAAGGTGTTTAAAAAAATCACTCAAAAAATGATCAAAGCATAACTTATATCAAAAGTACCAAATTTAAGGTAGAAAGCAAATAAATTATTTACTGAACAAACCACTACGGAAAGAATGGACTGCTTCTATTCTGCAGTAAGGGAGTGGTTGACATATTTATTTTATTTTTATTTATGTATTAAAAAAGGTCAACATAATCAACAGACAAAAGTGCTTTGCTTCAGGAGTAAACTGGGAACATTAGTCCAGTTAAGTGTCTTGCCCAGAATAATACAGTATGAAAAAAAAGACTAAGGCAAGCAGAATGAGGGCTAAAGGACAAAACTTGGGATTATTTCATAGCTTTATCTCTCAGATGATGGGAAAGAATTAAACATTTTGGAAGGAAAGGGGACACACTGCTGTCCTGGTTACATTATAGCATGCTATTTAACTGCTTAGAAATCTTCATCTGGAAATCCATTTGAGGCTAGCTTTTCTGCCATTTTATTGACATGCTGATTGAGACTAGAATAAATAACTTCCACATCTTACTTTTAACATTTATGTCAAAAGTCTATTCATGTATTGTTATACATGGATTACTATCAAAACCACGAGATTCACAACAGCGAACGATGATGTCCTTGATGCGTCTCATCGACCTCATGAATACTAATGAGGTTGAATGATCAACTAATAACATCAACAATCCGTTTTCGATGTTAATGTCGACAGTTGCTGTTTCCAGACTTGCTTGCTGACGATCTTCTGAACTGACGGTAACTTGACTGTCGAGATTCTGAATGTCACTCCTACCATGTTTGAACAGAAGCCTGACAAACTGACTTTCTGCCCTTTGATTGTAAACAGTTATAAATAATATTTCAGGCACTAAAAATCTGTAAAAGTGATACATGTATTATGCTAGCCAACTGCTACTGTAATAAAAGTTATACTGGTGAAATGTTCAATGTGAAACATGCCCTTCTTGATCAGAAAACACTTTTGTGGCTAGCTGTAAAACTCATCAGCTTGTTCTACAACAAACCTAGACTACTGAAGAAATATTTATAGATAATTGTGATTACGGGGTCATCACCTTTACAATAATGTCAAATGTCAAACTTTGAGTGAGGTTGTTAAATGGTAAAAGCAAAGGCTGCAGATATGATTCAGTACTGTTCTAAATAATAAGCTGTTCTTATCCTTGTCTTCTAAGTTGTACACGAGGAGTTGTTAAATGACCTAATAATGATCTTATCAATTTTGCACTATAATATGAAAAATAAAATCACCTGCCACATATTCAATACTTGTTTCATTAAATTTGATGATGGCAACCACTGCATAAAAATGCTGCTTTGATATTAAAATATAAATATGTTTATTCAGCACTACAGTAACCATCTTCCTGTTTAGCATTTTTTTTTTGGGGGGGGGTTCAGGAACTAATCTTGCTGAATGGTTATTTGTTGTCGTTATGACATTCGCATGTTCTTCTTTTATCTGTATGCATTTTTCTGTGAGTCTTGCTTTTATTTCCTCTCCCAAAACATAAAATATTCTGCATTTAATCTTGTCCTTGTAAGCCAAGTCATGGTTGAAAAAAAAATAGCAAACGGTTCATTTATCTGGCTAAAAAGCAAACGTAAATGGTAACAGTTGACAAGCACTATATTTAGGTCATTAAATATGCTAAACATCTGGTTCCAAAAATAATTTTAAAACATGTATTTACACAGTTACAGAGCAATACAAGTTTATTGTTAATAGCAGCTTTATATGTTCTCTTTGTAATACAAATCTCTGAAACAGTTTTGATTTTGCTGTATAGAAACTGTTGCTTCTCCAAGTCGGTACTGCAAACAGAAATACTTTAGTTAATCATTTACACAATTAACTGTTTTTATTCTGCTTTAGATAAGAAAGTTAAACCATATTAGCTCTGAATGTTTTTATAACTCTTTGACTAGCTACTTTGAAAGGTTTAAAACATTTGTATTAAAATGTTACTAGGTGAACACAGCTGACACATGAACAGCCTTCAGTAAAATTAACAAGGCATTTAATCAATTTTAAATTATACTTTAACACCGGTATTTCATTCAGAGCTGTGGAAATATAATCCACCGATTAGTAAATTTCTGTGACACGAACTCTGCTAGTATTTATTTTCATAAAACACGCATGTAGTGTTTAACATATTGCTTGGTTGTTTTGGATGGTGACTATTTTTTTTCAAATATAGCTTAAACTTTTATTCTTTATGTAAAATATCAAGCAGGAAAACTACTGGGTCAACTAGAAATAACATGAGAAAAACATGACAGAGCTACCCTAGCAATGTGTGGTCACCAGTTATCGTATAGTTCAGATGTGCTTCATTTCCAAATAGAATATTGTCTTATAGTGATATTAAAACTATAACATTCATCAACAATTTGTTCTACAGTTATATTCTATTCAGTCCAGTGTATATTGCAGTTTACTTTGTAGAAACTGCAGAATATTCCACGCTGCATATTTGTAGGTAAAGAAAAAATATGTTTAAGCTTATTTCTAATCACACTTTTGTCTCGTGTCTAAACAAGGATAGTTGCAGACAGCGATGTTTTCATGTGATAAGAAAAGTAGTTTTAAAATCTCTGGAAGAACAAGCCCCAGTGACCTTCTGTTCAACGGGGCTTTTTTTTCCTGACAATAAAAGGTAGAGGGATTGTGCATTTCCATTGTCTCAACTGTCAGGTCAGAAAAAACACTGGAAGGCTCATCAGAGGGTTTTATGAGCTTCCAACTGAAAGAGATTAAAAGCAAAATCTACTGAGATGCTTTCAAACTAAAGAATAACATTAACTAACTATTAGCAGCCCATCTCAATAAAACTCTAGCAGAGCTCTTGCTGGGTCATTCACAGTTCTAGAAGAGTAAAAGCTTTCCCAGCTCGATTTGGAGAACCATTAGATAGTGAGAGATACAAGATACAGACAAGCTCTAAAACACAATGCTCTTTGGGATACCAGTTCAATACTTTCACTAATATAAATTGCAAGTAACATGACTGATTTAGCTTTTGGATGTGCAAGTGAAATTTTAACTGCAAATGAAACACCAAACCAATTTGTCCTTTCTTATTTCTACTGTTAAAAGTTGCGTGATCAGTTTAACAGTCAGATTCAATGTCCAGCTAAACAAAGAAACCACTAAATGTAAATACTTTTGGGGTAACAGAGATAAGTACGTTAGTTTCTTTAATGAGAACACCTATAACTACGACAAACTGAATGTCACTGGTAATTGGCATTCTGGCTTTTTAACTTATCTGTTTAGCAAATGAGTAAATTTGAAATTACAGATAAGTGAACTAGTTCTGCTCAGACTCTTTTTGAACCAGAAGCTGCAGCCATAATGGAAAGGACAAATACAACATAAACCAGCGTGTTTGGGAGGCTGCAGAAAAACATACCATCAGGACAAAATCTACACAGGATAAGGAGAAAATGTAACACACACACACACAGTAATCAGAGAGGCAAGGACTGAACTCCAGTCGTTGGAGGTGTAAGGCAGAAATATTAACCGCTTTATATCTAGTCATGTGCAACTAATGCATACAGTTTAATAACGCTTGGTGTTTTATGTAAATTTAGGCTGAAAACTAGTTCCTGAAGTGCGGCATCTACAGTCTTTTAAAGAAGCTTAATTTATGTGTGGTACAGTTCATCTGTACAGAAGTAGTGCAATATCTACACAGGATACTCAGTAAACTTCATTTCTAAACTGTACTAAAAGCAGTACAGTTTAAAGCTGTACACACACTTGCCATAACATCTGATTTTCTAAATGCTTTCTCAGCAGATGCATATTTCTATGTTACTAGGAAGATGTCTCTCATTCCATGACTTTTTCTCATGGAAAAAAAAAACTAAGAGAGAAAATAGAGTACTTAAAGTGGGATTAACAAATATGAAACCCCAAAAGAAAAAGACCTGCTACAGTAATGAATGGGTGGGGCTAGCAGTATGTCTTAGGGATACTGATTTATATACCAATCTACAGTAATGTTAAGTTATAATTTAATACTATAGTAATAAATGGGTAGCGTGGGGGGTAGCAGCATGTCCTAGGGATACTGATTTATATACCGATCTACACTAATGTTAAGTTCTAATTTAATACTACAGTAATGAATGGGTGGGGGAGGGGTTTGCAGTATGCCCTAGGGATACTGATTTACATACAAATCTATACTAATGTTACGTTCTAATTTAACAACATTAACTTAAGCAAAGGATATTCTTTTTAATACCTCACAGTAAATGTCAGTATCTGGCTTTCTACACACTAACATCTAATCTCAAAGTACAGCCACTGAATAAGGTCCAAATGTGCAAAAACAGGGTACCTACTGTGAAGATAGGTGAAGGCTGCCAGCCTAGCCAGATAGAATTTTGTAGGTAATTCTGTCATTTGTAAATATTAACATAAGCCACAGGCTTGTTCTCTTAAATGGGAAAAATGGTGTTAACTGTGGAACTGCAAAAATGTAACAGTGCACTCTGCTGTAACAAAGCCAATAAGTCAATTCTATAACGTCAGGGCTTGGAGCCTGTGACGCCCGTGCCCTGGCCCAGCAATCAAGGAGCCTCAATCTTCACCACTAACACCTCATATATGAGGAAAGGATAACAAATACACACAGTAAAGTGCAATTTCCCTTAAGAGCACACAGAGATCACAGTCAGTTTGGAGCTGGTCACTCCCTTGCTCCCCAGGTCCCCAATAAGACTCCCCACTGGCACAGATATAGGGTCCAGATCTCAGCCTAGCTGGGCAAGCTAAAATCTCCAGCAGCCTCTCTGTCCAACCAGTGCTTCATGTCCCTGCCCAAGTAGCTGACACACACACACTTTGAGATAAGAGTTTATACAACCACATAGACACTTCTGGGGAAGGCTGGCACAGGTTCTCCAGCTGTGCCCCTTTTACCCAGACTATACGGTAGTACCTTGCCACCACCCAGCTAATAATTATCAGCTACTCAAAGGCCCTTAAAAGGGTGTCCAATTATTACTGTGCAATATTATTATCCAATTGGTAGTATGACTAAATAGTCTCAAGGCTTATTAGAATTACTTGGTACAGGATCCTTACATACATGCAATGTACTTTTACAGCTTAACTTATCTCTACACAAACCAGCCACAGTTAAAAGGTTTTAAAATATTTAATAAAAAATAATTAAAACCACAAGACAATACTTTCTACTACACAGTCAGTGTTAGTCAAGAGTTCAGAGATCACACAGAAATACTTAAAGTAATTCAGTAGTACAGTTCTGACATAACAGAAAAACACAGTCTAAACTTTCTAGTTCTAGCTATGTCTAAAAGAAAACACAAGTCTAAGATAACTTACATAAGACAGCAGGCAGAGTGTTGTCAGTTGGATGATCAAGACAAAAATGCTTAATGCCTTCTGATTCTCTCTCTGTTTAAATTGCTATTGCAGTTCTTATAAACATTACATCATCTATTTACACTTTCCTGGTGTTCCCAGGCTACACGTTAACTGCATTTACATTCTTAACATCTCCCTTTTGTTATCTTGCAGCTGGTCAGGAATAGAGCAATAAAAATACATCTGAATGTTTTAATCTAGCAATTTAACTCTTGGTTAAAACAATAGAAAGAATTTCTTCATCTAGACTTTTCGGCACCACTGCCTACTTCAAAGAGTCACCACATGCTTTACTTTGGTCAGTAGAGTGCACTGTTGTCACATTTATTTCCAGTTCCACATGTAGCGGTATTTCTTTACATTTAAGACAACAAGCCTGTAGTTTACATTCATATTTACAAATGATAGAATTATCTATAGAATTCTATCTGGCTAGGCTGGCAGCCTTCACACTTCTCTACTAGTCTTTACATTCCACCCCCCCCCGGAGAACTCAAGTTAGCTTTTCAAGTGACCCTTGAGAAATGCCGCTTGAGAGGGTCAGGTCTGAGTATACCTACCCCACTCCCTGTCTTGACAGCCCATCTGCATTGGCATTGCTACTCCCACTACGGTGCAGCACTGACATATCATATGCTTGCAACCCTAGGTTCCGTCTTAGCAACTTGGCATTTTGCTGGCTGGCTCTGTTTAACCATGTTAGGGGGGTTGTGATCGGTCATAACAGTCATAACAGTGAATTTCCTTCCATACAGATAAGGCTGAAGTTTTTGCAGTGCCCACACTATGGCTAGACATTCCTTTTCTACAGCTGCATAGCATTCCTCCCTGGGTTGGAGCATACGACTGAGAACTCACTGGGTGCTCTTCCCCCTCTGAAGAAATCTGGCTAAGTACAGCCCCCACCCCATGGTTCGAAGCATCCAACTACACAACAAATTCTTTGCTGTAATCTGGACTGGCTAACACAGGGGGTCCTCACAAAGCTTCTTTAAGCTTCTGGAATGCCTACTAACATACTGGGGTCCACACTACCTTATCTGGCATGTTCTTCCTTGTCAGGTCTGTGAGGGGAGCAGCTAAGGTACTATAACTGGGGACAGACTTTCTGTAGTACCCTGCTGTCCCTAAAAATGCCCTCACCTGCTTTTTGGTAACAGGTGCAGGCCATGCCTGAATGGCTTCCACTTTGGCAGGTTCTGGCCTTATCTTACCACTCCCCACTCTATGTCCTAGGTAGGAGACCTCCACCATACCCACCTGACATTTGCTCGGCTTAATGGTCAACCCTGCCCTCTGTAGTCTGCCCAGCACCTCCCTGACATGCTGAAGGTGCTCTGGCCAGGAATGGCTGCAGATGGCAATATCATCTAGGTAAGCAAGGGCAAACCCTACTGCTCCTGCTAGGATATGATCTACCAGCCTCTGGAAAGTCACTGGGGCATTCTTCATCCCAAAGCGCATCTTTGTGAACTCATACAAGCCAAAAGGAGTCACAAAGGTTGACTTCTCTCTAGCACTGGGAGTTAAGGGCACCTGCCAGTAACCCTTGGTAAGATCAATGGTTGTAAGATACTTAGCCCCACCCAGCTGCTCTAGAGCCTCATCTGTCCTAGGCATGGGGTAAGCATCTGTCTTGGTGTGACTATTTAATTTCCTGTAGTCCACACAGAACATGGTGCTGCCATGCATTTTTGGCACCAGCACCAATGGGGAGGCCCAGGGACTGTTGGACTCTTGAATCAACCCTAGTTCCAATATCTCCTGTACCTCCTCCCTCAGTGTCTGTTTGACTCTCTCAGGCACCCTGTAAGGGGCCTGCCTACTAGGCCTTTGGGGTCCTGTATCCACCTGGACATGTCCCCAAATTCCTGCAACACTGCTCGGATTTCTCGAACCTGGGTAGGAGATACCTGCTGGGACATTGCTAACCCTTCCACTGAAGTGTCAGCCCGAGCCTCACTGAGGAGATCAGTCCACAGATCTCCCTCAGACTCCTCCTGCAATCCACTGCAAATGCTCAGCACAAGGGCCTACCTATCCTGGTAAGGTTTCATCATGTTAACATGGTACAATTTGTGTCCCTGGCATTTGCCTAGCAGTACCACCATGTAGTTAATATCACTTACCTTTCTTACCACCTTGTAGGGACCCTCCTAAGCTGCTTGCAGCTTGTTGTGTCTGACAGGAATAAGAACCATTACCTGCTGCCCCACAGCATACTCTCTTGCTCGAGCATTCCTGTCATACTACACCTTTTTCTGTTGTTGGGCTTCTGCCAGGTTCTCCTGGGCCAAGCGCATGAGTTCCCTGAGCCTTGTCCTGAGGTTTAGGACGTATGCCACAACAGACTCCTTGTGAGATTCACACTCACCTTCCCACTCATCTCAAATTAAATCTAGAGATCGCCTCACCCTATGCCCATACAGCAACTCAAAGGGTGAAAAATCTGTGGATTCCTGGGGACCTTCTCTGTAAGCAAACAACAGATGGGGCAAATATTTGTCCCACTCCCTCTTAAACTGAACTGCAAATGCCCGTAGCATGGACCTGATTGTAAAGTTTAACCTCTCAACAAGACCATTAGTCTGGGGAAGGTAGGGGTGGTCTTCATGTGCTTCACCCCACAGGACTTCCACAGACAAGCCAGCAGGTCTGACATGAAACAGGCACCTCTGTCAGTCAGTATTTCTTTTGGGAAACCTACCCTGCTGAAAATCTCTAACAAAGCCTTTGCCACCTTCTCTGCCTCAATGGAGGACAAAGCCACTGC
This sequence comes from Protopterus annectens, assembly GCF_019279795.1. Classification (NCBI taxonomy): domain Eukaryota; kingdom Metazoa; phylum Chordata; order Ceratodontiformes; family Protopteridae; genus Protopterus; species Protopterus annectens. Next base: position 295,121,198 of record NC_056751.1, on the reverse strand, counting down.
CTCAGGGTATCATGTAGCATAATCCACTACCACTAGGATATACTTTTTCCCTGTGAAACTTGGGGTACTCAGAGGACCCACAATATCCATAGCTAACCTCTGAAATGGCTCCAAAATCATAGGCAAAGGCATCAAAGAAGCTCTCACATTGTCTCCTGCCTTGCCTACCTTTTGGCACTGCTCACAGGACCTGCAGTACCCTGTTACATCTCTGGAAATTCCAGGCCAACAGAAATTCTGCATAACATGCCTCTTTGTTTGTTTTATGCCCATATGACCTGTAAAGGGAATATCACGGGCTATGGCTAGAAGTGCCAGACAGTAGGCTCTAAGCACTACCAACTGCTGTACTCTCTCATCTTCTAGCCCTCCCTCAGGGGTCCACTCTCTGTATAGTAACCCTTTGTTCCAGTATACAGATTCCCCCTTTCCTTGAGAATCAGGTGCCTCCCTAGCTACCTGCCTCAGGCCTTGCAATGTAGGGTCTCAGAGCTGAGCCTGTCTCAACTCTCTCCTTGTAACCTTTCCCAGCTCCCCTTCCATAGGAAGTCTAACATCCTCTGAGAGTGGTGCCTCACTGTCACCTGGGTACTACTACTCACCTCTACCCTTGCAGTCACTCTGTCCAAGGGAACATCAGTACCCACAAGCAGCCGTGGCTCACCTTCAATCTCACTGCTACAGAGTAGATCCCTCCCTGAAGTAACCACCTCAGCAGTCCTGGCTGCAAGTATGCAGTCTGTCTGGGTCTCCCTCAGGCTACCAGAACCACATGTGTGTCTCCTAGCCTGACTGCGTGTAACTGCATAAGCACATGGTACTGCCTCATCCAAATCCTTCCCTATCAGGACATCTGCAAGAGGGTAGTTCGGTACCCCTGTTTTCTCAAGACAACCTACTATTGGCATTTTGTCTTTCCGACTTCCTCGTTCCCCACCTTGCCTCCATGGACACCTGTATGCCACATGGCCCCACTGGTTGCATTCAAAACATTTAACCCTAGCTCCTGGACATGTACCTGGACTAGTGGCTTCCCCTGCTACCAGCAGATTCTGTTGTGGCAGTCTGTGCTGCCCACCATGGGCTCCTTTAGACTCATGAGCAGTACTGGGGGTCCCCTTCCTGTACAGGGCTGCCCTACTTGCCAGGTATAGGTCTCCCTTCTTCCCTAACCCATCTGGAGTAGCACATTGTCTATCAGCTAACCAGATCCTCATGTCCTCAGGCAAAGTGCTAAGGGCTTGCCCTCACCAAAAGGACTGCCAGCCCTTCAAAAGTGGTGACCTGACATCCACTCGCCCACCTATGGAAATAAGTGCTCAGTTTAGCAACATATTCACACACACTTTCATCTGCCTTGTGTCTGTGCTCATGAAACATTTTCCTATACGTTTCAAGTGTTAGCTTAAACAGTTCTAAAAGACTATTTTTTACAGTAGTATAATCAAAACATGCAACGTCAAACATTTTGGACAGAACAGTTACAGCTTTACCATGGAATAAGGGGGCCAGGAACCATACCCAAAGCCCTTGGTCAACTTCATACTGTTTACATACTCTCTCAAACATATGAATGAAACTATCAAAATGATCCCCCTCTTTAAACTGCGGAAGAAATCTACTAACCTTTTGTGCTTATGGGATCCAGTTACTCCTTTCCCCATTACCTCCATGATTCTGGCGAAGAGTCAACATCTCCTTCTCATGCTGCCTCTGCCTCTCTTGTTCCTCAGCTGGCACACGTAACAGTTTCTCATTCTCCTCAGCCTGCAAATGTCGCAGTCTCTCATTTGCTTCTTATTCCACACGCCTGGCCTCCAACTCAAATCTCTTTAGCTCCAGCTGGATTTTTAAGTCCACTGCAAAAGGTTGAGCTGTCCATTCTCTGAGGGTATTATATCTCCACTGCCAGTCTGACTGTCCTCCTGGTTGCTGTTTTCAGATGCAGCTGTAACCAAGGCTGCAATCAGTTCTGCCTTAGTCAGGTTTCCATGCACCTGTCCCCTAGCCGGGCACATCTCCGCCAGCTGGCTCCTCGTCAGCTTTCCATACTCCTCTGCTGACATGCGTCCTGCTCAACCTGACTGACTAAGCTAACAAAAGAAATAAACAATTGCGATCTGAGCTCTGAGTATTCACTGTGTGGCTGTTTTAGAGTACAAAACACCTTCACGGCTCACTGTACACAAGCTACAGGATTCACTCTACCCTCACCACTACAAGCCAATTAGTATTTGCCAACTAATTAATATTTGATGTGGATATCCCACCACTGCCAAACACAAATGTGAGGATATCCCAACCACTGCCACCACAAATGTGACGCCCGTGCCCTGGCCCAGCAATCAAGGAGCCTCAGTCCTCAACACTAACACCAGACAGGGCGTCTCATATTTGAGGAAAGGATAACAAATACACACAGTAAAGTGCAATTTCCTTTAAGAGCACACAGAGATCACAGTCAGTCCGGGACTGGTCACTCCCTTACTCTCCAGGTCCCCAATAAGACTCCCCTCTGGCACAGCTATAGGGTCCAGATTTCAGCCTAGCTGGGCAAGCTAAAATCTCCAGCACCCTCTCTGTCCAACCAGTGTTTCGTGTCCCTGCCCAAGTAGCTGACACACACACACTTTGAGATAAGAGTTTATACAACCACACAGACACTTCTGGCGAAGCTGGCAAAGGTTCTCCAGCTGTGCCCCTTTTACCCAGACTATGTGGTAGTACCCTGCCACCACCCAGCTAATAATTATCAGCTACTCAAAGGCCCTTAAAAGGGTGTCCAATTATTACTGTGCAATATTATTATCCAATTGGTAGTATGACTAAACAGTCTAAAGGCTTATTAGAGTGACTTGGTAGAGGATCCTTACATACATGCAATGTACTCTTACAGCTTAACTTATCTCTACACAAACTAACCACAGTTAAAAGGTTTTAAAATATTTAGTAATAAATAATTAGAACCACAAGACAATACTTTCTACTACACAGTCAGTGCTAGTCAAGAGTTCAGAGATCACACAGAAATACTTAAACTAATTCAGTAGTACAGTCCTGGCATAACAGAAAAACACTTAGTCTAAACTTTCTAGTTCTAGCTATCTCTAAAAGAAAACACAAGTCTAAGATAACTTACATAAGACAGCAGAGCGCTGTGAGTTGGATGATCAAGACAAAAATGCTTAATGCCTTCTGATTCTCTCTGTTTAAATTGCTGTTGCAGTTCTGATAAACATTACATCATCTTTTTACACTTTCCTGGTGTTCCCAGGCTACACATTAACTGCATTTACATTCTTAACATCTCCCGTTTGTTATCTTGCAGCTGGTCAGGAACAGAGCAATAAAAATACATTTGCATGTTTAAATCTAGCAATTTGGTTAAAACAATAGAATTTCTTCATCTAAACTTTTTGGCACCACTGTCTACTTCAAAGGGTCACCCCATGCTTTACTTTGGTCAGTAGAGTGTACTGCTGTCACATTTATTTCCAGTTCCACATGTAACAGTATTTCTTTACATTTAGGACAACAAGCCTGTAGTTTAAATTCATATTTACAAATGATAGAATTATCTACAAAATTCTATCTGGCTAGGCTGGCAGCCTTCACCCTTCTCTACCAGTCTTCACAGAGCCGATATGTCTGGATGAAGGAATTCTGGCAATTGTCTTGAGACCAGAGTTAATTGCTAGAATTTGCATGTATAAATTCTTTTATTGATCTGGCTTCCTGACCAGCTGCAAGATCAAGGGCTATTAATCTCTGAGAATCTGTAAGCCTGGGAACCAGAAAGAAATGATGTGATCTGAAATGAATCAGTGGTACTGTGTTATCAATTTAAGGACAGACAGAATGAGAGCATTAGAGCATTTGTCTTGAGAACATCCAACATCACCAGCACTGCCTTGTTCTATATGTAAGTTTATTTTAGAACCCTGTATTCTCTTAGAAATAGCTAGGAATTAGGAAGATTAGACTAAGTGTTTTTTCTGTGATGTCAGAACTTTTTCTATTGTATTATTTTAAACATTTCTCTGTGACCTCTGAACTCTTGACTAGCACTGTGTAGTACGAAATATTGTCTTGTGTTTTTATTATTTATTATTTATTATTAAATATTTTAAACCTTTCAACTGTGACTGTTTTGTGTAGAGATAATTTAAGCTCTAGAGTACATTGCATGTATATAGTGATACTGTACCAAGTCACTCTAATAAGCCTTGACTGTTAAGTCCCACTTACCATTTGGATAATAATATTGCACAGTAATAACTGGACACCCTTTCAGAAAGGCCTTTGAGTAGCTGATATTGGTGGGTGGTGGCAGCTGGTACTACCTTTTAGACTGGGCAGAAAAGGCCCACAGCTGGAGAACCCATGCCAGCCTTCCCTAGGAGTGTTTGTATGGTTGTATAAACTCTTATCTCAAAGTGTGTGTGTGCCAGCTACTTGGGCAGGGACATGAAGCACTGGTTGGACAGACAGGGTGCTGGAGGTTTTAGCTTGCCCACTAGGCTGAGATCTGGACCCTATAGCTGTGCCAGTGGGGAGTCTTATTGGGGACTTGGAGAGAAAGGGAGAAACCAGCCCCAGACTGACTGTGATCTCTGTGAGCTCTTAAGGGAAATTGTACTTTACTGTGTGTGTATTTATTAGCCTTTCCCTATATGGACGCCCCTCACTGGTGTTAGTGGTGAGGTACATAACATAAAGCAAAGACTATGCAATATTTTGTAAATACTGAAAATAACTTTGATTCCTTATAGTTTTATTCAGTATTGCCAGAATGATGCTGCTACACTTTAAGAACATTTTTGCCTGAATCTCAAAATTGGCAGGTGCCACATTTGTGAGACATGCTGTGAAATAATGTAAATTATCCAGTTCTAGACTGGTATTCTAAAAAATAGAAGCATGAGCTTGTAATATTGAATGCATATTCATAAATTCAGTATTTTACTCCACATTTTAACATACTCTTAACAATTCCACCTCCAAAAAGGTACTTGCATTTTGCTCTGAAGATGATTTTTACAGCAAAACAGGCTCTCCTTTTCAACTGAAATTTGGTTGGCTTTGATCTGTAAAATGTCAACATCCATACACACCAGATGATCTGAAAAATAGTTATTTTGTATGACTAAGGTCAAAATACTGAACATTTTTGAAGTTTCAAGACTGTTTGCCAAATTAAATACATGGTCTATTTAGCTGACTGTATTTTACCTCAGACTCTCAACATATAAAGACTCTTACTTGTGAGCAAACATAGAGGACGCTTTTGCATTTTGCTCAGAAGATGGGCTTAAAATCATGCACAAACTACCTCAAGATATGAAAAAATAGTGACATATACCTGTAAGATAACAGATCCCTCAATCAGGAACTGGTGTGAAGAAATGACAACGGTCTGGATTCATGAACGCCTTTACTAATGTTCTAAATTTCAAACGAAAACCTATTCACCAAATTAAATGCAGGAAGACAATGCATATGGTTTCAATGTTTTTGGCCTAGATTTTTAATGCACTTATCTTACAACAGCACCCTGCAAGCTAAAGTGGTGAAAGGTTTCAAATTTGCCCCGAAGGTGATTTTGTGGGGTTAACATCAGAAATGATCTTTGGGACAAAAATGCAGTATCAGTGCAAAATACTTTGTAAGGCAGGATCTCATAAATTTCATCTGGAAAAACAGTCCCCAAAATTTGAAAACAAAATTGAGTTAAAGTGTTTATATGCAACTTCAGTAAAATGAATACAAAACCCATAGAAATATATTAACAATTTAACTCAGTTTTTGTTGTTCTTTTGTTTTGTGGGGTACATTTTAGCTGTTTGAAATAGAAGATGTTTTATTAGCTCCTGGTGGTAAATGCAGATAAGGGGTTGGAGCATACTGGAATGAACTCGGTAAAAGAGTCAAGAGGGGGATAGAAAATGCAACAGTTTTTATTTATCAGGACAAATATATTCTGATGACAGTAATAACAGATTTTTCTGATACAGTATGCACTCCAGAAGTGGACAATCCCATTGCCATTATCATAAACAGCCAAACAGGATGAGATCAAAATCAAGGGTGGTACACCTGGCTATGTGATGTAGAGACAGATGGAACCCTGACTATGACCTACATGATTCAAGTTCACTTGCCAGATGTGGATCTAGGTGGCTGGGAGACAGAATTAGTGGTGTCTATCAGGTTACCTATTCAGGGGGAGGAAGGGACTGGGATTTCTGCTTGGTCTGTAACATCACTCTCAATCCACCCAGTTAGAGATTTCCTGTCCTTGCATCTCAGAAATCCCCACCACTTGTAACATATATGACGCCAGACCACCAGTTTTGCCTCTCTTAAAGGGGAATTGCAGTATTAGGGTAGCAGACCACAAGGTTGGTTTTCTCGAACAGGAAGGGCCCAACTGCAGAACAAGGGAAGGATTCAGCCAGACCTCTGCCTGTAGAGATAAAGGAAGAGGCCAGCAATCTTAGTGGGTATTTGTTTTCAGGGAAGCCCCACCTGCAGAGTTACAGCAGAATTTGGCTGGCTCTCCCTTGGATAATAAGGGTACAGAGAGGAACAAATGAGTTAATAGCAGGGACAAGCAGATGTCAGCAGCAAGTGAACATAGTGGCAAAAAAGTCAAGGATGTTTTCATTCTATTTTGAAACTGGCACTGGATGAACTGGGCACCCACCATTATCCTCAAATGGGGTAGGGAGTCTCATTTTGTTTTATCAGCATGGTGGGAAGTTCCCTTTAGTGAAACAGTAGGTAACAGCTTCCCTCCTTTTAATCAAATGGGAAGTTGGCTGTTTGGGCTATGTTCCAGTTCTTGTACTACAGAGTGGACACTAATAGAATAACACAATTTGAAAAACAACACTGAAATTTGATTCAAAGATATTCTGTAAAATAATATGATGTAAAATGTATCTGTTTTAATTATAAATACAATCAAAAATAGTAAGAAAACATTATAAAGAGGAAATATTAAGGACAACACATTTGAAGGACTAACCTTATGCAGCGTTATGTGTATATAATGCTTTGTTGACAACTTTGATGATCAGATATTTGATCATAACCAGCTGGCTATCCATTTGACACATGGATGCAAGAAATTCAGCTTGAGAGCAGAGCGAAGTGAAACATGACAGGTGAATCATGACATCTGTACTGAGAATGTATAAGTGAGTTATGACTGGAGAGGCGTGATCATAATTCTTTGTACTGCATGCAGCTTTACCTACTCTATGTAATACCAGTTAAAGAAAGGGTGTAGGAGTGCTTAGTTCTTTCCACCACTTTCAAAGGCATACAATACTTAGTGCTACAACACAGACAGAAGCACACAATCCCTCTGATGCTTCCCAGGAGTTCCTGACACACTCCCGGATCTCCATCAAAGAATCACTTACTAAAACACGTGCAGCCAAGCACACACACACACATGTACACCATTCACCAACCAGGACAGGTGAGCCAAAACTGGCTAATAACTGATAGCTTCTCCAGCATTCAGGATGCTATTTCAAAGTCAATGTTATCTGGGTTGTAGTACCAACTCTGTCCCTCAACACCATGGGGCTGGCATATACATATAAATATATATATATATATATATATATATATATATATGTATATACACACACACACATATATATATATATATATATATATATATATATATATATATATGTCATGTTGCCACCCTCAGTAGTATAATAATGTATTACTAGGAAATGAAAATCAAATTATGTGACATTATGACCTTTATGAAATCTGTATAATGTAATGAGGAAACATGCATGGAAGTGTGTGATGTATGTTGGATACATCACAAAGCCATACAGTGTTTTTGCACATCTACTAGGGTTGCAAATATCATAGATTTAGTACTCTCAAATATGAGGGAATGTTGCCCCATCCCCCCAACCATGTAGTGTCCTCACTGGTCAGAACAGATCAGATCACAAAGCAGTAACCCTTGAAATAAATATAAAGGCTGAACTACCAGCAAATCCTAGAACATTTAAGAAGTTTTCCAAAGCTAACTTTCTTCTATTAAGTGAAGGCATAGCTAAATTCCAAGCCCCCCCCTCCTCCAAATTCAGAGAACACAGTGGCCTATGCGGAAGTATTTATGGAAGCATGTGAATAACTGCACAGAAACAGCAGTTCCAAATTGAAATAAACTTAGACGAAACTCCAAAAACAAGCCCCCTTGGAGGATCCCCAGTATAAATAGGTTGTACAAGAAAAAAAAATCCTGTCCAAAAATCGGAAGGGCTATGCCCAAAAGACAAAATCTCCCTCATCAGTCTTAAGAAGCAACTCAGGGCACTAATCAAGCTCACCAAAGCCAACTCTGAGGCAAAAAATAGAAACTATAAAGCATTTTTCAGTTATTTATGCAACCTTAAGGGGAACACCCAACACTGTAGTGAACTAATTGTAAATGGAAATTCCTATACCAAACCGGGGGATTTGCTGGCCAATACATTTAGCTCCAATTTCACCCCCCATCACCCCCAGTTTCCCCCCAGGAAATACCCTCTACCATTTCTCTCCCAACTATCATTTAAAAACATGTCCTTACTGAACTCTCCAGAGCTAAAAGCACTGCATTAATTTGTCCTGACAATATCCCAGGATGCCTCCTAAACAGCTTGAAACATGACCTGTCAAGCCTGATAGAATTTCTATTTGGCTACAACCTCCAACAAGCTTCACCCCTAGGGAATGGAGGACTACAACTGTCATCCCTATACACAAAGTTGAACCATCAGGGAACTACAGACACATACGTTTGACTAGTCTTATATGTAAGGTCATGGAAAGAATTATATTGCCCCAGACAAACAAAGACATAGGAAATCTTCAAACACTGTCACACTAAGTCAGTTTTGTCAACAGCAGGTCATTCTTACTAAACTTGGTAGACTTCAAGAAGGTTGCCAGAACCATAGACAAGGGCAAAATGGTACATAGAGCCTACTTTGAACTGGCAAAGGCATTTGATACAATATCTCACTTTGGTATTATAATAAATGTAGGCATAATCCCCTATGTCACCGAATGGATAGCCAATTGTCTCTTAGATGGGACACAAAATTATAGTGGAAAAATCCACCTCCACCAACAAGCATATCACCAGTGGTGTACCACAGGGCTCAGCAGTGGGACCTCTCCTTTTTGGAATATAGTTCTCTTAAGTCAAGGCAAATGTAGAGGGTCTTTGGCTGACCAAATCTGCTGATGACATCAAGCTGGGTGCAATTGCTGAATTCCCCCCAAAATGTAGGTGTCCTCCAGGAAGGTCTGACACAGACAAATAACTAGTGCCAGAACCATGGCCTAAACTCAGTGCATAAAATCCATAATTATACCCTTTGGGAAGATGACTACCCCCTGCAAATTACAACACTGATAATACTCCCGTATGAGTAGACTCAGTGGTAAAGGACTTGGGAACTCAGGTCAACAGTAACCTGAACTTTGATCAACATGTGTCCATAGTATTGAGAAAATCCTTCTATGTGGCATAAATTATTAGTTAGGATATGGTATCCAGATCTAAGGAGTTCATAGTCTCACTATATTCAGCCCTGATTAGGCCAATAATCAGGTACAATGCACCCTTAGGCACATATATGACCAGGCATTTGCAACAACTGCAATGGCCACAGAGGTACCTCACTAAAAGAATACAGGGTATAAATAGTATGTCCTATGCACACCGCTTCAAAGCCCTGTCCCCTGTACTTGGTCTTCCACATAGATGATCTATGCCTAACCTACAAAGCATTCTCCGATCCAGCCCTGATGGGTCTGCTACACATCGCAAAGCAAACAGCATTAGAATTACCTGATATAAGGATCTAAACCTCGTCTGTGACAAATAAAACATGTTTGGAGGGATAAATATGTGTCTCAGTGATTACCCTCTCCCTGGGACAGGCCTCTCATTCATGTGAAACAGTTACACAGCTCTTCTCTAAGCCTATTCAAATACAGTTTGGACCAACAAATGGGAAATTGCAACTTCACCACTGGCTTATCGCTTGTTGCCCTTATGGATGGGACAGTTTGTAGATGCCCTAAGTCAAAGACATATACCAAAGCCATTCTAGCCCATAGGCATTGATAATTGGGAAACTGGGGCATGAATGGCTAGGCTGAAAAAGGCTCTAGGGCCATTGGCCTAGTAACCTCCTAAGATCCTATGTTAGTGCTTGTTCCTGTATCTGGAGCAGTAGGAAGTTTCTGGATTCAATATGTTTCCTGACTGTACTTATTCATTGTTGGGAATTTAGGTGTTTTCTTTTCAGTATTGATGGATTAGACATAGATCACAGTAACCCATTTAACTATATGATTCACAGATATAGCACAGCATGGTTCATGGAACACATTAGCCTAAAACAAATGACTGAGCTGTTCCTATACCTTCAGAGCCATCAAAATGCAGTTTGGATGTCAGCTATGCAGTGAAGTATCACAAGGAGTAAAATGAATGTGAGTTAGGCAGGGAAAGCACCCTGCACCACAGTACTGTGCAGCTCAGTGGAAACCAGTGTATACTGTTTGTGCAAGGAGAAGTCATTGCTGTGGAAACCAAGGAGAAGTTGTTGCAGAGAAAACCAGTGTATACTGTCTGTGCAAGGAGAAGTCGCCACTGCAGGTAACGGATATTTATATCAGGACAACTGTGAACTTGGAGCAAGAATAATCCATTGGAAAAGGGGTGAATGCAGAACTACTGTGTGTGTGAGTGTACGTGGAGAAGCTAACCTCCTGCTTAAAATATTTTAGATGTTCATATATATCTCACCAAGGCTAATACTTAATGACAAAATATTTTCCATGGTGTTTATATATAAGAATACTAGCTGAAGAGAATAAATCATTCCACAAACTGCCATAAATCTTACAAATCTTGTACTTCATGTCACGTTTATGCTACAGATCTTCAGTGCATGAAATAATATTTTGCTGTGTGATCCATGAAATTACTGAAGCAATGTTTCAGAGATGTCACTTGTATCACCTCTCCAGTACTCTGTGGAAGAACCAGAAGTAAGATGCAGATTTCACTGTAGATTCTTGTGTCACACTACCAAATTTGTATTTCAGTACAGCACCATTATATGACAGCTGTATATATTTTGTGATGCTGTGTGCTTCAATGGGACTGTTGCACTGCAGTTAAGAAGCCACTCCTTAAAGGTGCACCCTCTGTTAAGAAGCCACTCCTTAAAGGTGCACCCTCTGTTAAGTATCATTTTTGAAAGCACAAACATACACTACAAATTGAAACCCATAGTGCCTTGTATATTGGGTAATATATACAACTTTACAATACAAAGTTTGAAGACAAGTCATTTAATAAAAGCGCAGTTTTGTGAGATACTCACAGTAACAGCAGATGAGTGAGCCCATTCCAGGATTTATTATCAAAAAATTTCAGAAAATTCAGCAACAGATAAAATTCCCTCCCTGCAAAATCTCAGGCTATCGGTGGCCCACGATACTCAAGGTTTGATGTTAGTCATCACAGCTCAGGGAGGGAAAACCTCAGCCTTTCAAGTTCATGTTCAATAAAGTGCTTAAGTTCTAAGCACTGTATAAATATATAAAAATGTACACAACATACTTTTCAGATCGAGAGAAGGAGTTCACAGCTAGGGTTGGATAATATTGCCTTATATTTCTTGTCTCAGATACAGCACTGATACATATAAACTCTTTTCAGACAACCTTGGACCATTGTCTGGTTAAGTGGGTTGCTCACAGTCACACAGGAGGCAAATGGAAGCTGAGAGAATCAAACCTTGGATTATAAGCAGGTTGTTAAAAGTTTAAGGCCTTCATCCTCTGTGCTAACCACCAGAGTTAATGCCACTTCCAGAATACACTATTTTTCAAAGTTTTACAAAGAATGTACAGTGAAATAACATCTTCTGATAATTGAACAACTTCAAAGCCTGTCTTAAACATCTAGGTCCTTGGTCTACCTAACTGCCAGTTTCATGGAACTTTTAATGTTGTAGCCCTCATCGTCTCCATGATATTTTAAGTCAATGGCCTTTGTACTTTGTTCATTTTACCCAAAGGGTCTTGCTTCTTAAAATGATTTGAAACATTCATATACACTGCAGCATAAATGCCACATAAATGCAGTTAAATGCCACAGTGCATTTTTACCCTCTCACTCCTAATCTGCTTGGGTCTTTTTAATAAAAGGTTTTGTAAGCTTGTTATTAAACTAAGGCCAAAAAAATCTACAGGGTAGTGTTAGTATTGGGGTATGTCCATACTCACTATGGATTCACCCAGCATATTTGTGATGGTGTGTCCATTAAAACCTAAGGATACATCTCCATGTTACTCTGCTGTCAAATCACCAGTCATAAAAGTCAACAGACACTGTGGTGCAGAAAATATAATTTTATCAAGCACTACATTAAGGGGCAAGGACTTTTAAAACACGACTGGGGGATGCATCACTGTGCAATAGGCGCTGCATGCCAAGGTTCAAAAGGTAAAATTAATGCTTCAGAGAACGTTGTTACCGTTATGATGATGATGATGATGATGAGGGGAGTGTTTCAGAGCTTACATTGTAAAGAGTTTCAAATGCAGAAAAAAAAAAAAACATTTTTGGGATTCATTTAAAAATGACATTTGAGCAGGTGTAGAATAGAAATGTGTGCCCAACTTTAATGTAAATCCATTGTAAACTGTAAGAATCCCACAATACATTCCACTGCTGACAAATATGACGCACAGTGCCAGAGTAGGAAAAAAAAATCCCTATTTTTTGGGATTCATTTAAAAATGGAATTTGAGCAGCTGCAGAACAGAAATCTGTTGCCAGTTTTAATGTAAATCTACATAAAACAGTTAAGAATCCTACAATACATCATAAATGCTGATGATATATGATGCAGAGTACCAGAGTAGAACAAGTTTTAATTTTCTTCAGTGGGTGCATTCACTGAAAATACGAATTCAGTATTTCTAACAATATTTGCATATTAGTGCTTCCGACTTCTAGTACATATCTAATGTACTGTTATACAGGGGCATACAAACATTTTCAGTCATAGCAACTATCACAGTTTTGAAAATCAGCTCAAGTCTACAAAGTCACTGTCTCCCGCAGGGATGTGGAGCAAATAAATGACAATAATGTGGGCACTCCTAGCAATTTAAAAAAAAATGTGTGAAATATGCTGCAGTGTAATCAGGCCACATCATCCTTTAGACTGACAACCACAAGGCCTTCTTTGAGGTCTTTTGAGATGACATGTAATTTAGCAGCCCAGAGAAACAAATTGCTATTTTAATCTGCAAAATATCCGACTTTTTAATATACAGTCAGTATTTTTTTGTTTACACTTCAAAATTACTTTTCCACAGACAGATGCAACAAAATGATCCTTATTGTTTTTGAACTTAAATGTAATAGGCCTACAAAAGAGCCAATCTGTACTGGCAGGGAATGCTGCTTGGATTTCTAAAGGAGAGAGAAGTCTGTTCACATCAGACATGTAGAATAACCTTTCTTTGACTATACCAAACACTTCTGAAAGTGTTGTGGCTGGTGTTTTACTATACACTACATCAATTATATCCAATCCCGAGAATCTATACATTCAATTTATTCAGCAGGTTTTTGAGTTTTTGGGTTATATTATCGTTAAATTCTGCATGTGTGTGTGTGTGTATGGGGGAGGGGTAACAAGGCTACAGTAAGTTCTCAGTTAACCAGAACTCTCAAGCAACCACAAAAAAATTAAAAAAATACAGTACAGCATGAACAATTCAGTTTTTTCATGTGTTGTACTTTCTGTAAACATACCTTACGTTTTTAGAATTTTAGAGCTTTAAAAAGTAAGATACAAATAAATTCCCTCTCTCCCCAACCTGAGGACAAGTCAAAGAAAACAAGTCAAATCGCTAAAATGTCAACACTCGCTCCATACTAAGTCAGTTTGCATGAGACTGCACATTCTCTCTCCAATCTCTCACACACACACACTCTTCAGCTTTCATACATCTCTCCGATCTCTCACACACTTATACTTCTGCTTTCATACATGCATTCACTCTCTCTCTCTATTTAATTCATTCAATTCCAATCCACTCAGCATGCCACTGAAAACCATTCCCACATGCCACATTTTCTAGTGGAAATATACATTTAAAATATTATTATTCCAGCTAGGCTTTTAATTACTGTATTTCAATATTAAAATCAAATCAGTATGGTGTTTATGATATGGTATGGTATAGTATAGGGTACAGTATTTGTCAGGTCTATTTTTAATAGTAACTCAAAAGCAACCAGAAACTACACTTAACCAGCATCTACCAATCCCCATGGGTGCTGGATAACTGAGAGTTTACTGTATTTTGGTGAAAAAAGCATACAAAACATGTTTTTTAACTCTTCTTTACTGCTGTTTGTTGAGAATCATCACTTATTGTACATTACTTCAGAAAGAGACATAGTTACAGTTAACTTTTAAACAGATCATAACTTTATAATCTAACAGCTTCCCTCTTGACACTGTGATGCTGTTCCCATACACATTTTTATCATGCATCTCTTATGTTCTTGGGTAAATACTAGACTATCAGTCTACAGACTATTACAAGCCTAGCTAATAACAGAGGTCAGAATCAAATCCTATACTTTCTATCTGTGAGGTAAAGACCTTAGCCAATATGCCAACCTCCAACTGTTCTGTACTTCCCAGGCACTTTTCCATGTTCTCTTCTATATTCTAGAAAGAATATAATTACATTTTACATAACTGATCTTTAATTTAACACAAAATATATCTAGAGTGAAATCTGGATATATCACTGTTTAACTTAATTACCTTTGACTACCCAAATCATACCCATAAAGGTTCCCTTACATACCCATCTTCCTGTCATAAAACATGATCATTCTCAACCTCCTGTAATCTTCATATTGTCTCATTTTTGCTCACAATGTCCCTTTAATCATGAATGCAAGACAAGCTAGCCTCTCTCTCTCAAAAATCAGGAAGTCATTAAACTGCTGCACAACAATGTAGTGCTGAACAATCCAACAAGTCTTTCCTAGGTCACTCCTCTCTTTTACATCCCCCACTTCTACCTCCATCTGCCTTATGCTACACTACTAAAGCCAGTCTCATAAATTCATATATTTTCTGTTGTCCAATTGTCTATGCAGCCCTAAATTTATTCCTCAGTTCCACGGACACTGTCATATCCAAACAAAACTTTCAAGTCATACAACTCATGATAGGATATACATTTCCTTCAGCTTTTTTACAAACTCCATTCCCCAGCTTATATCATGCCCTTGTTTCAGTTAGATCACCACCCTGACCAGTCATCTCCCTAAACAACAGCAGATAAATGAGCCTTTTTCACTTATTTTTATCACCAATATTTTTTACACCTCTCAAACAGCCATTTTATCCAGCCAAATAAGGCACAGTCAGCTTAACTGGTATAAATATTGTACACTGTATGTTTTGTTTGCTTTTTTGCTTTTCAAATAAAAAAATCTAAAAAGAACAGTGTGAATGAAACACCTTTCATTTTGTAACTACATGGGAGATGAACAAAGTTTTCTTTATAGAACTCTGCTTTCTGGTTTTGTTTTATCATTAAACACATAATTTTAAAATAGGGGTGGCACTTAAATGAAACAATAGCGATCTACAGTCTGATGTGTGTTACTAATGTACTGTGCAATCCTGTTACTAGCAGGATTGTGCAGTGCATTATGAGACAGCAGTTCAAAGGTAGCTGTAGTATGAAGGCTCCATCAAGTAACAGAATAGTAGTCCTGCTTGATAATGTTTTATGCAAATGCAGCAGTCTGGGAGGCAGCTAATGTATATTATCTATATGCTCCCCCCAGAGCTGTACACTGAGATAAGAAAGCACTAGTGATTCAAAACCAAATTGTACTTTGCCATTTCAAAGCAGAGTAGTGAAGACTGAACGTGGTACTTTGATGGTATAGGCCCACTGTTACCTGTAACAGCAGTGGATCTATTACTGCTGTAGCAGTTAAATACTATAAGACTGTGTGTGTGTGTGTGTGTGTGTGTGTGTGTGTGTGTGTGTGTGTTGAGACGTGACTCTCACATTATCAAGTTAGCATGTGAATGTCTGGGTATCTGCGTGACTGTATATGTATGTAGGAATGTGTGTGTCTATGTTTGTGTGTGTAGCTGCCTGTGTAACAGTGTTGCATAGATTGGTAAGGGAAATACAACGCAGTTGGAAACAAGTTAAAAGTTTGACCATGAGACATGCAAATGTGTCACTAATGAACTTTTGCTCCATGTGACTCTTGCATTCTTTGAATCTCTTGCTGTCACTGCAGTGTTACTAAAACACAACGGTGAGTCATCAGCAATAATGTCTCTGAATCCCCCCCCTCCCTCAAGACCAGGCCTGCAGTATATCAAGCATTCCTTCTTTTCCTGAGACACAGTGATCTCACAGTTAGTGTATACAATCAGCACAGACCACATGCGGGGTGGTACACGAGGGCTGTCCCCCTTCAAAAACACTTCACATATTTTAAGAACTTTGAAGTGGTTCACTTTCATAAGTGCTGTCTTTTGTGAGTGCACCTATGATTACCTGTTGCAGAAGAGTCGCACATTAGTCATGGAATCATTTAAAATATATAAAAAAAAACATAACTGGGATTTATTTATTTATTAGCATTTGTTTACCGGGATAGCCCACTGGGGCAAGAAGAGCCCATTTTCAGTGGGGCCCGGGGAGAAAAGCTCCACAGAAAACGTACACAAAGCATAAAAGATAAGCGTTATATCCAGGTTAAACATTAAGAAAAAAATAAACAAAATGCTACATTTATTGCCCATTTCTAAATTACAGAACACACATATATGTGTGTGTGTGCGCGTGTGTGTGTATAAATAAATATATATATATATATATAGCATTAATTATTCTGTACATAGCTGTATGTTAAACATTAACTGTTGTCACATTATCTTTCCTTTATTATTTTGCTTTAATTTTTTATACTAGTTTCTAGGAAATCTACAAAACATGATTTTTTCTGTCATTTTTACAAGTTAATAAAAAGGTAAAAAGCAAAGTTGTAAGTATTAGCTGTAATGCTAGATGTGTGACAACATTTCCGACTATAGGAACAGATAAGACTGATACTGAAGGCATTAGAACTTGTCAGCATATAAAAATTTCCCAGCCTGCTAAAAAACAGACAATGAAATAGTGATTTGACCATTTACAAGGCTCAACTTCTGGGCTAAGTGAAAGACACAGAAGGAGAAAAAGTTGTGAAAAGAAACAATAGCTTTAGCCTGCAGACAGAGTTCATCTCACAGATATTGACAACACTGGTGGTGAGCACTCATAACTTTTATATCAAAAAGGAGAGAGCCTTAACTCAGTCATGTTTGGTGTCTGTTTTTTGGGAAAGTACAGATGTGTAAGATCTTAGCATAACAGTAGATGTCCTAGTTCTCACTGTTGTAGTATTCTTTAACTTGAGATATCCTGTCAAGGACAGCCTAATGCCCAGCCAGCATGCCAAAGCCTTTATACATTCCTAGTACTGTGTGTCAGATGAATGTTCCATGTGCAAGTCAAAAGGTACATATGTCACATACAGATGCCTAATTCTCAGAACTGAAGTGCCCCTAGAGAACCAGAGCAATCTCAGAGAAACAATAACATGCTCATCGAGGCAGGGAAACAGAAGGAGATAAGGATATAAAAGAAAACCACTTGGCCAGCACTAGAGCAACAGAAAAATTAAAAGGGGGCAGGAGGGAGGGACTAAATACTGCAGTAGTTGGAAGTGGGACATCTACTGTTACAGAAAGAGCTTACACAACTGTACTATGTCCCTTCTTATTTGTATTCTTTAACTTGGGAGAGTACAAAAGCTACTGTAAAGTATGGGAGGAGGAATGCAGAGAAGAGCCCTCAACAAACCCATGAAGGATCGCCGTGACAAATCCTGTCCTGGCCCTGGAAATGACATACAACTTATAATGCTTAGTAACAGCGTGAACATATGTTCATGGTTTCACAGAAGGTTACTAGCCTAATGACCCAAGAGCCCTTACAAGACTAGCCATATTTATCCTGAGTTGCCCCAACTGTCATTGGTTAGGCGTGTAAATTCGCAGAGGTAAAGATCTATGGTAGTTAATAATGACTTCCTCTGTCCAGGAGGGACATGGGTGCCACCCCAGGAATGAATGTGAGGTAATCCATCCATTGATCTAGGTTGCGTTTGAAGAGGGTCAGGGAGGGACTCCGTTTCACATGAATTGAAAACTTGTTCCAGAGAAGTGGCAGTCTCTGGGAGATGTATCTGCAGCTTGACCTGTTCATATCAGAGGCTAGGTTAAGATCCCTGGAGTGAGTGACTCTCGTGCAGTATGATTTACGAATGTGTAGCATTTCCATCAGGACGGGTCATAGACTGCCTTGTAAGCCAGGCACAGGTCAACCCTTAGCAATCTGTGGGAGACAGAATACAGTGACAGGGCTTTCAGTCTTTCCACGCAAGACTTGTTTTGTGTAACCTGTAATTACTTGGTGAGATACCTCTGTGGTCTCTCCAGTTGTTGCAGGTGTCTAGTGAGGTATATGAAAAAGGGTGCACTGTACTCAATTACTGGTCTGATGAAGGCTGAGTATAATGGAACCATAACATCCTTAGATCTAGATCTAGATATGATACTTTTACTTATAAGATGTGACACAGAAAGATTTCCCTAGTACTGTGGATATGTGGTAGTCAAAGTTCAGGTTGCTATCAACCTGAGTACCCAGATCACGTACCACTGGGTCTACATTTAGGGGGTGCTATCTACAATGAAATTAGCAGGGATGTCATTTTTACCAAAGGAATAATAATAATAATACATTTTTTGCATTTAGCTTTAATTTGTGGCTTTGGCACTAACCATTTTTCTGGGTTAACCCTGTCTACAGTATATTAACATCATTGGGGGACTCAGTGATTGCTCCCAATTTGCAATCGTCAGCGAACTTGGTCAGCCACAGGCCAAGCAAGTTTACTTGGACTTCTAGGAAATACATTCTGAATAGTAAGGGGCCCAGCACAGGACCATGTGGTACACTGCTGGTGACTGGTCTTTTGTTACATGTGAAGTAACTCACTTTTATGTGTCCTGTCAGTAAGTCAGTTGGCTACCATTTGGTAATTAAAGGGGTTAATTCCCAATTGGGAGAGTTTCTCTATAATACCTGAGTGGGGGATTGTGTCAAGTGCCTTTGCTAGGACAAGACAAGTGCTATGCACTGTCTTTCCCTTGTCCAGGACTTTGGAGGCTTTCTCAAAGAAGTCAACCATGTTTAACAGGCATGAACTACTTTTAATGAATCCAAACTGTGTTGGGTCCAGACTTTGGAGATTACTTATGTCCTAGTTAATAAGGCCTCTCCCTTTTTTATTTCTCCAAATCTTTTGGGTTCCTAATACCAGGATGGGAATGGACCCCATTCCTAACTCAAAGTACGATTCAAGTTCATGAAATTAGTTTTGTTTCACTCTTTGATGTCAGCCAAAAGTGCTTTTCGCAGCACCTGCAACGTGCCCAGTAATGACTCCTTCATACGGAGTTACATGTATTTGCAGCATATCTAAATATGATTGTAGACTTTTTTTTTTTTATATAAGACCCATTGCTCCTAATACTACTCGAACTGTCTGGGTATCTTTCTTCCACATGGCTCTCATTTCTGCCTGCAGATCCTGGTATTTTATGACTTTGTCTCTCTCTGTATGCAAGACACTGTAGTCACTGGGTGTGGCGATTTCAATGATCAATGTTACTTTTGTCTTATTTTCTTGGACCACTATATCCGGTTTCCTAGAATCTATCTTTTGAACTGTTGGTAATGGGTGATCCCATGTGATATAAACCATCATTTTCAATGATGCTGTGTGGCTCATGTTTCCAGTGTTTTTCAGCCACTTTAATAACATAATGTTTGCACAATCCCCCAATCCCCAGTGCAACAGTCTCACCACATTATTATGCCTTTCAGTATACAGTCCTTCTGCCATTAGTGTGTCACAACCAGCAACTAGGTGTGCGACTGTTTCCAGTACGGCTTTACAAAACCTACATTTGTCTGTTTCTCCCACATGTTCAATGGACTTTGTAAACCAGCGTGTACATAGCCCATTATCTTGGGCTGCCAATACTAACCTTTCATCTCTTGGCTTGAATTAATCTCTCCTTAACCATTCCTGCATTCGTTCCTGATCAACATGAGGCTCTTCCAGAAGTTTTCTATACTTGGAACTATATTTACGCTTGTTCCACATGTCTTGCCTTCTCATCTGGTCCTTCACTTTATAATCTTTCTTTTGTTTTTGGCACATTCAGTTGCTGCCTGATTTTTATCTACTTCTGGTTTGATTTGCATTCCTGCTTGACATCAATATGCTTCTGCTAAATTAAGTAGGGAAGTCATCTTAGATTTATTCTCCTCATGTTTCAAAACTTTCACTACATTTGGATCTTGTGAGGTCAGTCAATATGTGTGGAGTCCCACGATTGCAGATCTATACATGTAATCAGTTTCAAGGAGGCCCATCCCTCCTTCAGAACGGCGAATACATAATCTTGGTATACACTGATTTTTATAGATCATTTGGTGAGCATGGTGCATCCTTCTTGTTTTAATATCTAATCTATCCAGCACTTTTTAGGGCCAGTCAATCACTCCAAAACTGTAAGTTAGGACAGGAGCAAATTGATTTACAGCTTGGATCTTGTTCCTAGATGTCAACGCTGTTCTTAGGATTAATTTAAGTCTTCTAAAGTATTCCATACTGAGTTTTATTCGCATTTGTTCATGTTTATTGCTGATTCTTCATCAATTCCAAGGTATTTATACACTCCCTTTTGCTCATTTTTTTTTATATCACATTCTTGTCCCAAACTGATGTTTTCCTGGTGATGCAGTTTCCCTGCTTTAAAGGTTGCTTTTGCACATTTATCAAGGCCAAATGACATTCTAACATCATCTGAAAAAGTTTTGACAACCTGCAGCTGTGCTTTCAGTTCCTCATCTGATGACCTACACAGTTTTAAATCATTGTCAAAGAGAAGATGAGAAGTCTTTACACGTTGTTTTCTAGGAGCCAAATTGTAGCCATGGCCTAATCTGTTAAGTGAACAACATGATGGGTTAATGGCAAGGCAGAATAGCAACCGTGATAGACAGTCACCCTGGAATATCTCCCTTTGAATTTTTATCCATGGGATAATAATCTGTCCTTTATCATGGCTTAATTGCAAAGTGGTCTGCCACGGTTTCATGGTTACTGTAATGTAGTCGATTAGTGTAGGGTGTATCTTATACATTTTTAAGCACTCTTTTATCCATGAATATGGGATACTATCAAATGCTTTTTTGTAGATAATCCATGTCATACTTAGATTCTTCCCCTTTTTACAGTTCTCCACTATGACTTTAACAACAGATGATCCTTTGTTCCATATGACTTTCTTTTACTGCCCTTTTGTATTGGCCATAATTGAGTTTTCTTCTAAATGACTATAAACTTTGTCAGCGTCAATTCCTGTGTATTGTTTATACGTCATCGGAAGGCAAGTTATTGGTCTATAATTTTAGGGTAGCTTGCAGGTTCACTCAAGTAGGAGCATTGTTTTTCCTGCTGTTAGCCAGGCTGTTCAGGGTGCGCATACAAATAGTTCTTACTCATGGCTAAATCCTCGTGCAAAGATGTTAATACTTTTAACCAAAAGTTAGGTATTGCATCTGGGCCTGGGGTTTTCCAATTAGAGGATTTTCTTAACTTTGTTTCAATCTCTCTGGCTGTTATTTCATCCTATTTCATATCCTGTACCTTTAAAATTCTTATTATTTCCTTTACTTCTTCTATCCATTTAGCATCATTTTTATGTTCCACAGGATCTTCATAGATACTTCTCCAAAATGTATCTATTTCCTCTTTTTTTGGTGTTCTTTCAATTCCTTTTACCTTATTTCCCAGTTCTCTATAAAACTTTTTTTGGGTCATCAATAAATTGCTTATTTTGTACTTTTCCCTTATATTTATATGTATATCTTCTGGGTTTTTCCACCTGTGCTGAATTTTTTAGTTTATTTGCAATAGTGCACGATAGATCCTGGTCTGTTCGAATATTGTTCTAACACTGTGCATTGCTTTAATCACGTAGATCTTTCTTAGTATTTTTGTTGATCGATTCCCTCTTCTATAGTCTTCTAACAGTGACACTTCTTATCTTAATTGCTTTATAGACCTATAGTTTAGGTCCATAATGATTCTTTCCATGGCCTTGCAGATGAGGATAGTCAATCTTATGGGTCTATAATTCCCAGGGTCGGCTGATGATTCCCTTTGTGCAGAGGGATTACTGTTGCTGTCCTCCATTCCAACAAAACAAAGCCAGTTCACAGGCTGTGGTTAAACTGGGTCTGCTAGGTCATATTTTAAGTTGTTTAAAAGGCAATCTGGGATGTTGTCTGGTTCCACTGATGCCATGTTTTTTGGCCTTGGAAGGTGCCAAGATCACCTACTCTCTTGATATAATAGGCTGAGGAATGGTGGCAGGTATACTTTGGGGGATGACTGGCGAGAACAGGGGGGGGTGAAGTTACCTTCAAATCTGTTGGCTAGCACGCTGGCTATTACCTTCGATTCAGTATGAGTGGTGCCATCCACAACCAGTTCAGCACATAGCTGGGTATTCCCTTTCAGATTATGGATGTAGTTAAAGAGTGCCAGAAGACCAAGTAGCAGCTTCTAGGATGGATCTAGGATCCAGACCCTTGAAAAAAGCACCAGACAATGCTACTTCCCTGGTAGAATGAGCACAAACCAAAGAAGAAAGCTATTTGCCCTGAAAATAATAACAAAAAATGGCCTTAGAGATCCAGGAGGAGAAGATTTGCTTAGATACTGCCAAACATAATTTTCTGGCATGAAAGGAAAAGTACAGTTGTGTACACTTACCATAAATGTAGATGTTCGAGTGTATTCACTATTGCAGTCATTACATTTGGGTTATCTGCATGCAGGTAGCCCTCAGCCGGCCTGAATACCAGAGTCTTGGATTCCTGCATCGGATGCTGTCTCTTCTTCCATGATGTCAGGTCGTCAAGGGTATAACACATGAAGCCAATGCCATTACATCAGTTTTTCTTGCCCCAGATGTCAGGTGCCCCCATAATGGGAAGCAATTATATGTTATGTTACACCTCCAAAAAAAGCAAATACACCAAACAAGAAGGAAAGGTAGAGCCAAGAGAAGTCAGGGAGCTGGAGGGAGGGTAACCAGGACTGCAACAGTGAATACACTCAAACATCTACATTTATGGTAAGTGCACACAGCTGTACTATGTTCTTTGTGTTTCACTGTTGCATTTGGGTAGATTCCCAAAGCTAAGGAAGGAAGGAGGAAGTTAGAGAGCATTAGGTCCAGCTATTAAGCCCTGCAATACTGCAGTGGCAAAACCAGCTCTGGGTTTAGAAAAAAATAGGCATGTGGTAATGCTTGGTGAAGGTATGAACAGAGCTCCAGGTAGCAGCTTCTAGGATGTCCTTGGTAGGGACCCCTCTGAGAAAGGCTGCAGAGGTAGATGCAGCCCTGGTGGAATGTGATCTTATCCCCTGTGGGGTAGGTTTTCCATGGTGCTTATAGCAGAAATAAATGCAATTGGCTATCCATTTAGAAATGGTTTGCTTTGAAATGGTCTTACCCTCTGCCCTGCAGCAAAGCCAACTAGCAGCTGTTCTGAGAGGCTTAGTCCTGTCCAAATAAAATCTAAGTTGTCTGTGCATGTCCAAAGAGTGCAGAATTCGTTCTCCTTTGTTTTGTGGATTAGGGGAAAAAGGTAGACAAATGAATGGACTGATTTAGGGCCACACTAGACACCATCTTGGGCATAAAGGAAGGATTGGTCCTGAGGGAAGCCCTGTCTGCATGGAAGATAATAGGTTCATAGGTTGGTACTGGGCTATCTGCCCGAAGGCATATATTAGCCCAGCCAGGTTGTGCGGTATTCACCTCCCCTTTAGTAGTTCCCTAGACCCTTGTACTAGCAGCTAGTACCCTTGGCCCCTATCTAGTAGTGTTGTTGGTGTGATCCCCGGTGTGAACTTTCTGTTACCCATCCACTCATCAAGGTTCCTCTTGAAGAGTGATAGTGAGGGGCTCTGTCTTATGTAGATCGGGACCCTGTTCCATAGTAAGGGAAGTCTCTGCGAAGGGAATCTATCCCTCCAGCATGTTGTATTCTTTGTTGTGTTGAGGTTTATATCCCTACAGCACGTAGCTCGAGTAGATTTGGTTTTGCTAAGATGGAGCATGTTCAACAATTCTGGGTTGGACATGGCTCTGTACGTTAGACAGAGATCGCCTCTGAGAAAGCGGTATGCAACAGAGAACAGTCTTAGCTTTTTCAATAGTGCTGCATAGGGCAACTGTTTGAGGCCAGTAATCCTCTTGGTTAGGTACCTCTGTGGTCTCTCCAGCTGCTGGAGATATCTAGCCATGTACATTCCAATTGGTGCATTGTACTCAATAATGTGTCTGATGAGGGAAGAGTAGAGGGGCACCATTACATCCTTAGATCTTGATGCAAACCCTTTCGTGATCAGATGGGTCACACAGAAGGATTTTCTAACCACTTTGGCAACATGGTTATCAAAGGAAAGCTGACTATCTACTTGGGTCCCTAGATCCCTTATTTCTTCTTCAGATTTCAGGGGATTACCTCCTATGTTGTAGTTTGCGGGTACTCTGTTTTTTCCAAAGGGGATTACTACGCATTTTTTTTTGATTTAGCTTGAGACCATGGCTTTGACACCATGCATCAGTCTCATTTAGGCCTTCTGGAGGATCTCCATGTCAGCCAGAGACTCTATTATAGCACCCAGTTTGCAGTCGTCCGCAAACTTAGTCAGCCACAGCCCTTCCGTGCTTGCCTGTACTTCTGAGAAGGACAGAGCCCGGAGGCACACCACTCATTACTGGTCTGGATTCAGACATAGATCCCACTACTCTTACTTTATGGGATCTGTCTGAGAGCCAGTTTGCGATCCATCTTGTGACGTAAGGGTTTATGCCCAGGCTGGTGAGCTTATCAATAATACCTGAATGGGGAATGGTGTCAAATGCTTTAGCAAGGTCAAGGTAAGCCGTGCGTACCTCCTTTCCCTTATCTATAGCCTGAGTAACTGCCTCAAAGAAATCCACCAGGTTCAGGAGGCATGATCTGCCCTTGACGAAGCCAAACTGTGTGGGGTCCGGCGACTGGAGGTTCCCAATATCTCCATTTATGAGTTCCATAACGATTCGCTCCATAGCCTTACAGATCAGACTGGTCAGACTTATTGGTCGGCAGTTCCACTGCCATGAGGGCCTGCAATTCAAACACTCTTCTTGCTGAAGTGATGGCTAGAAGGAAGGCTGTTTTCCAAGAAAGGAATTTCAACTCTGCAGTTGCAGCTGGTTCAAATGGCAGGAGAGTGTGCTTTTCCAATACAAAGTTAAGGTCCCAGGCTGGTGTAGGGGCTCGCCTGGTGGGGGGGGGTCTTACATTTTTAGCCCCTCTGAGGAATTACCTTAACAGGGGGTGAGAGAAGAGGGGATGTTTAGTATTATAATGTGCTGAAATTGCAGAGGCATGAATTTTAATTGACGAGAAGGATAGGCCCTTGTGGAGCATTTCTGTTAAGTACTGAAGAATACGAAGTAAACTGGGCACCGCAGTGCCCATACCCTGGGTCTGGCTGCAAGAACAGTATCTTTTCCACTTTTCAGCATAGGATTTTCTAGTACTAGGTCTCCTTGCATCCAGAATGACCTCTAGCACCTGCTTACTGAGGGATGCTATTGGAGATCTCAAGGAATTAGCCATGCTGCAAGGTTCAGGGTTTGAAGCTGAGGGTGCAGAATCTGGCCCACCTGCTGAGACAGCAGGGAAGGTGTCTGAGGTAGGTGCCATGGATCCAGCAGTATCATGCTGCGCAAGAGGGGGTACCAGTGCTGGCAAGGCCAGTCTCGTGCAATAAGAATTGTCCTTGGTTTGTCCTGTTTGATCTTTAGCAGAACCTTCAAGAGGAGAGGCAGAGGAGGAAGGCATAAACCAAGAGGCTTTCCCAGGTAAAGGACAGGGCATCCATTTTCCAAGCTTGACTGTGGTGAGTCCTTGTGCAGAATTTGTCCAATTGGTAGTTCTGGGGGGAGGCAAACTGGTCTATCTCTGGAGTCCCCCATTTGTTCCTCAAGAAGTTGAATACTTTTGGTTCCAGTTTCCATTCGTGTGGGTCCATGAGATTACTGCTTAGGTCATCTGCCAGTGAATTTAGCTTGTCCAGCAGGAATTGAGCTTGTAGGTGCACTTGGAAGCTCAAGGCTGTGTTCCACAGAGCCATGACTAGTCTGCAGAGAGGGTACGAGTGGGTTCCCCCCTGCTTGTTTACGTACCGCATAACTATGGTGTTGTCTGTCTTTACCAATAATTGTCCTGGAAGGATGTGGTCCTTGAAGGCTGTCAGGGAATTCTGTACAGCTAACATTTCTTTTTGGTTGATATGCAGGTGCATCTGACTCGGGTTCCATTTGCCCTGAATGCACCGCCCTGCCAAGTGAGCCCCCCATGCATAGTCTGATGTGTCTGTAGTCAGGGTTTGGGCAGCAGGGGGTACATTGAAAGGGAGCCCCTTGTTGAGGTGGCAGGCCTCTGCCCACCAAAGGAACTCTGTCTTTATACAAGGAATAACAGGAATCATTGATTCCAGGTCCTGAGAATGTTGACACCATAGGCTTTTTAGATACCATTGTAGTTTCCTCATATGCAGTCTTGCATATGGAATTAGTAGAAAGCAAGAGGCCATGAACCCCAGGGCTTGCAAGATTTTCCTTGCAGATAGTGTTGTCTTTGTGGCCAGTAGTTTGAAGTAGACTGTCAAATAAACTTGTTTCTCTGGCGTAAGGTAAGCCATCTGGGAAGTTGTGTTCAAGCTTGCTCCCAGGAATACAATCTGTTGGCAGGGTACTAGATGAGATTTCTTTTCGTTTATGGTGTACCCCAGTGAGGTTAGAAGTTTATTTACAAATGCCAGATGTTTTAGCATGTCCTGGCTTTCTGCCTGAATCAGACAATCGCCCAGGTATGGGTATATTTGAATATTTCTCTGCCTGCAAAATGCAATGGCTGGAGCTAGACACTTTGTGAATACCCTGGACGCAGTAGATAGGCCAAAGGGAAGTCCAGAGAACTGATAGTGCATGGAGCCTGCTCTGAAGCATAGGTATTTCCTGCAAGATTCCCTTACTGGAATGTGCAGGTAAGCTTCCTTTAAGCCTAAGGCTGCCAAACAGGCATCTTTGCCTAGCATGGGAATCAGCTGTTGAAGTGTTAGCATTCTGAATTTTGGGATTACCAAAAAGGTGTTTAGAATAGAGAGGTCCAGGATAGGACACCATGAGCTGTCTTTTCTGGGTATCAGGAAAAGTCTAGGTTAAAAACCTTGTCCCCTTTCTTCTGCTGGGACAGGTTGAACAGCCCTGATAATTAGAAGAGAGAGAACCTGCTGTTGAGCCTCTGCCCACTGATTTGGGGGTATGTCTGGCCAACCGTTTGGGGATGGTAAGGTGTGGAAGTGGAATCTGTATCCTTGGAAAACTATATTTAAAACCCATTTGTCCTGGGTAATGAGTTCCCAGTATTTTGCATGCAGGGCGAGCTTGCCTCCTAAGGGAGCAGGGAGCTGAGCACGGCTTGGAAGGGTTAAAGTTAAGTCATTGTGACATTTTTCCATGGGGGGGGGTGTCTTACTACTTTCAGCTTTGGAAGTGAGAGCCCCCCACTGCTTAGGCCCGTGTGTAGCCTGAGACTGTAGCCTAGGTGGTCTGCTTGTTCCTGGGTTTGGATTGAGAAGGCCTGGAAGCGACTGGAAAGGACCAATTCTTAGAAGGCCAATGCCTACTAAATCTGGGAGGCTGTACTTGCAGGAAATCATTAAAAGTTTGCATAGATTTAGCCTTTTCCTCCAGCTTTTTAAGGACTTCTTCTGCTTTGTTGCCAAACAGGCGGTCTTGGTTTAAGGGAGCATCCAGTAATTTAGCTTTAACATGATCTGGCAGGTTTTGCTCCTTAAGCCAAGTATGCCTTCTAAGTACAGACCCAGTGACAGCAGCCCTGCAAGATGCTTCTAAAGAGTCAAAACCACATTGCAAAGTATGTTTACCAACTTGTTCAGCAGAATGCATTAAATCCTGCAATTCTTTATGTTCAGCACAGTCAGGAATCATCATTTTCTGTTTAAGTAGTCCCATAATATGCTGCTGATACTTTAACATATGAAACTGGCAATATAAGGCCCTTATGGCCAAAGTAGCAGAAGTGTAACCTTCTTACCCCATCTGTCCAAGGCCCTGGAATCTCTATCAGAGGGGGGTAGGGTTTTTGGCAGCAGTAGCCTTAATGCCTTTTGGTCCTTGGGAAATGGTCTCTGGATCCGCAGTAGGATTCTTGAAGAGGAACTTGTGAGAGTCAGGTACTCTGTAATACCTGTCAGGTTTTCTGGGAGCTGGAGGTAAAGTGTCTGGGGCCAGGCTAGATTCCAAGAAGGCATCATCTACAATATCCAGAACAGGAGGGATAGCTAAAGGCCTGTGTTGAGGGAGGATTAAGAATTCCCTAAGCCTCTTTTTGGATCAGAGTAATCCAGGCTTTCCCAGCGGAAATGCTCCCTAAGAGTGGGCAAAGTTTCACCAAAAGAAAAATATTCTGGAGGGGAAGCAGAGGGAATGGAATCCTCTGCATCAGAATCCTCATAGGTAGATAAGGGCAAATCCTGGTAATCAAAAGAAACAGAAATTTCAGAATCCTGATCAGAAGAATCAGAAGGAAAATCAGTTGTAGGCCTCTTAGAGGGGGAAGGCTGGCTTCCCCTAATTAAAGTAATAAGGTCTTCAGCCATTCTAAGCATTTGTTTTTTAGGTATATGGGCCTGACCATGCAGTTTGGACAATGGTTTTCTAGGCGTGGATCGAGTTTTAGGCCTTGATGAAGAAGATGGTGTCAGTTTGAAATGCAAATCTGTAGGCCTGAATACACCCTCAGAAGCCGGTGCCTGCACAGAGGCTCCGGACCCATCCAAGGTAGAGACATCCGCAGGTTCCATAGTCGAAGAAGCATCTCGCGGCATACTGGACTCAGAATGGGTCTCAGTAGAGGCCTGTGAATCTGAAGTAGTGGGTATCAAGGGCTGTGAAAGCACCTCACTGAGTACCGGTGAACTGGTGACTAGCTTAACGGAAGCGTTGTCGGCAGTTTTGTACCTATGCGGTCTGTCTCTGTCTTTATCTTTACGTTTTTTAGGAATATCGGTAGTCGGATGGCTTACTGAAGCCATTTCTGGATAGTTAAACTGAGTACCAAAATAATTTGCTATGAAAATAGACCGATGACGAATAGTTCGGGGGTTGAATAAGGCACAAAACTGACAGCGAGGGACGTTGTGGTCTGGGCCTAAACAAGGAATGCAGTACAAATGAAAATCTTTATGAGGTATTTGCTTCCCACAGGTAAGACAATTGTTAACTTTTACTGACATCGGTTAAGAGCAAGAAAAAGGATCCCCAATGGGGTACTTAGCTTTTTTCGTAGACTTCAGTTCTGAAACTCGAAAACGAAAATTTCAGGAATCGGCCAACCAGCACTTGTGAACTGCTTCTGCTTCGGGCACCGTGCGGCAAGAAAGACTGATGTAATGGCATCAGCTGCATGTTTTATACCCCTGACGACCTAACGTCATGGAAGAAGTGACAGCATCCGACACAGGAATCCAAGACTCTGGTATTCACGCCGGCTGAGGGCTACCTGCAGGCAGATAACCCAAATGTAATGACTGCAACAGTGAAACACGAAGAACATCAAAAAGTTGCTCAAATTGTTTGATGCGTTTTGTCTTATCCAAGTAACATCTTTTTACTAGCAGATTGCGGAGAGGGACAAAAAGGATGGAAGATGAATAGACTGATTCAAAGACAAATCATTAATCACTTTGGGCATAAAAGAAGGATTAGTACACAGAGACACCTTACCCTTGTGAAAAAACAAAAAAGGAGAAACCGCCATGAGGGCTTGGAGTTTAGAAACTCTCTTGCCAAAAGTAAAAGCCAACAAAAATACAAAATTCCAAGTACAATGTTGCAGGGAAGAAGAAGAAGAAGCAGGCTCAAAATATGAGGGAAGCCAATTTTTCAAGAACAAAATTAAGGTCCCAAGAATGAAGAATAGGCTTTCTTGGAAGCCTGATATGAAAGATGCCTTTTAGGAATTGTTTGACTTCAAAACTAGAAGCCAAAGATGTACTCAAGAGCAATCAAGCAGAAATGTCTAACAAGCTTTAATAGAAAAATTTCCCAAACCAGTACTGAGCAACTCCCATAAATATGAAAGGACAGTACAAACCCCCACAGAAAAAGGGTCTTGGTTATACTTGACACTTCAAATAGAAAATCTCTTCCATTTAGCCACACAGGCTTTTCTAGTAGTGGGTTTTCTGTCCTCCTGCAAAACCCGAAGCACATCCTCAGAAAATCAGTGCCTGAAAGGAATCAAAACCCTATCATCCAAAGCGGACCTTAAGGATTCCCTGCGGGATGCACTGTCAGAGATGCTGGGTGAGTGGATTGGTGTGATGCGGGAGATGATTTATCTGAGGTATGATACAGAATAGGAATTGCCTAGACATGGTAAAGCCTTGATGTGTCTAATTATGGCGGCTACCAAAAAAAGCAATTACTACAAAATGGAAATCAAAATCTAAACCATCATCCAAAGTGTCAGCTGAAGTGTGGACAAGTCAGGGTGAATGAGAAATTCCTTGTCTTGTATGAGAAGATCCATCCTGTGAGGTAACTTATGATGAATCCCCTTGGCCAAGTGAAAGGGAAGAGAGAAGCAGTGCTGTCCGTCAGCAGCAAGATTTTAGGTGTGTCTCACATGATCTTGTGCAAGACCTCGGCAATTAGAAGAAGAGAAGGACAGGCATATAGGAACACCCCCCTCCAAGAAAAAGACATGGTCTCCACTTTCCAAGCCAGTGGACTTGGAACTCTGGAACAGAATTGAGGAAGTTGTTCAGAGGACAGGCAAAAAACATCTACTTGTGAAGTACCCCACTGATGAACAATGTCCAGTAACACCTTTCTGAAAAGCATCCATTCCTACTCAGGGAGTCTGCCACTAGACTGTCTGAAGGGATGTAAACTGCTTGAAAAACCAAGTGATGACAAATTGCAAAATCCCAAGCCTGAAGAGCCAGCCTGCAAAATGGTAAGACTTTGTGCCTCACTGATTGCTGATGTAGCACATAACTGTGTTATTGTCTGTAAAAAACTTTAGAAGACATGGAACCCAAAGGGCGTGAAAGGCTTGAAGAGCTAGGATGAGAGCCCTCATCTCTTTGATAATGACGTGGTCTGACTTCTGTTGATGGGACCAGAGACCGTGAACTTTCATATTGTTGGTGGAGGCTCCCCATCCTTGATCTGAAACATCCGTGTGCAGTCCTTGAATAGAAAAGGGAACCTGAAAAGACAAACTTGGATTCAGGGAGATCTGCTGGATCCATCCAGCAGAGTTTGAGTCTGAGAGTTTGAAATAGTGTAAAAGAGAGCCTGGAAACTCCAGACAGTGGTAGTATTGGAGCCAAACAGCTTTGACATACCACTGAAATTTCTTCATGTGAAGTTTGGCAAAAGGAACCATGGGAATGGTGGATGCTATGAATCCCAAAGCTTGGAGAAATTCCCTTGCAGGAAGAACTGGAAGAGAAAGAAGAGACTGGAAATAAGAAGTCAAGGAGAGGACCTTGAGAGATGGCAGAGAAGCCAATATTGGGATGCTCTGAATCCTGCTACCCAAAAACACTTGGTTCTAAGAGGGAATCAACACTGACTTTTTGAAATTGAGGGTGAATCCCACATCACACAAGAAGACAATAGAGCCACCCAGTTCAACTCCCACTTTATAAACTGAATATTCTCTCTCTTACTAAACATAGCTCTCCCACCACCCTCACTACCCAAAATCTCATCTAATACCAGTACTATATCTTTCTCTTTCCAACCAGTCCCAACTAGTACCATAAAAATACCTACAAAAACTCAAACCAACAACCTTAGCAGCAGGCATCCTACAATAGAGTATCTAAAACTCGCTTCTGAGGCTATAGTTTTCCCTTTTTCTATACTAATTAACTGATCCACAATAGAAAACCATGTCCCAGCCATTTGGAAGAAATCTTTCATATTCCACTCCACAAAGTGGTAATTCAACTGACCTACCCAACTATAGACCCATAGCTATACTACCACCACTATCAAAAATATTAGAAAAATGTAGCCACTCCTAGCTCCTCAAATATCTTGCCCAAAACAATCTTCTCTACATGCCCCAACATGGCTTCCATCCCAGTCATAGCACAATTACTGCTCCTATTAGCTTTATTAATGCTATCAACCACAAAAAAAATAATGGCAACCTAGTATCAGCACTCTTCTTGGATCTGACAAAAGCTTTTGATAGGGTTTTGCATAAAACCTCCTTAGCGAATTCTCCTCCTCAGGTCTTAATCAGTCATCTGTCACCTGGTTTCACAGGCATTTCAGAAACAGACATCAGTAAATTGGAAACAAGAATTCTCCTTCTCCTTCCAGTCACAGTTGGAGTCCCACAAGGATTAATAACAGGCCTACTTCTATTTAATATATTTGTAAACAAACTCCATCCTCAAAAAAATAAATAAATATAGCTCAGTACACAGATGATGCAGCAAATCCAACAGGAATTCATCCAAGAGTTTTTCTCATTTGTTGAATCTCGGCTAGATACTGCAGACCTACTCCTAATTTCAAAAACAACTAAACTAATGCTCTTTATACCAAAACAATAATTTTCAAAAACAGTTTCCATGCTGTTATCTGACAATACAAAAATTACCTACAAGCCACACAGTTGCCCCTTTTTAAAAAGCATATTACTACCATACAGCAACAACAGAACTCTACGCTCCAATAATAAATCTCTCCTAGCTGTAAGAAACTCAGAAAACTCTACTGGAAACTCACTTTAGTCTCACTGTGTCGCAAAACTATGGAACTCCATCCTACTAGAGTTAAAGCTTACAGAAAACAAATGCTTTAAAAGTCAGCTAAAACAGCATCTGCAAGGCACTTCACTCTGCTCTTGCTCTATACCTGTCTGGATGATTTCCGATCCAGAAAAAAATACAAGCTGCAATACCTCTGAAAAAAATATAGCTGCTCTGAACTAAATTCTCAGATGGTGATTATTACACTTTCCCTTCTATTTACTATTGCAAACATTTAACTGATTATATTTCTTAACTACCTACTCCAACTTAATTGTTGTTCTCCCTCACTGTACTACAACTTACTAATTTCAACAAAAATATCACTCTTTGTCTTTCCTTGTTTTTCTTTGTATTTCTGTCTGGTACAACCTTATACAAATGCACATTATCTCTTATTTTCTCTTCTTCCTATAGTCACAAATTGTATGATGCAAGGTTAGCAATGATCATCTGTTACAGTTAATTAATGTACATTGCAACAAAGAAAAAATAATATATACAATCTGGAAAATGAATATATAGTGTACACTGTCTATGTATGTGAATATTGGAGCTTTTCTTCCTGGTCCTCTGCTGAAAAAAGGTTTCTATCCAAGTCAACAAAGATAAATAATAAATAAATAAATTGTACAATTACTTAAATGTAGCTTGTTAGACATAAATACAGTATTCGCTTTGCATAGGCCTAGAAAAGTAGCCATATTAAAGAAGGCATACAGCTTCATTTTATACTTCACGTTTCACTGCAGTTTCAATACAAAGGAATATTTCAGTGAAGGATACAAATGAGTTCAGAGAAATAACCTAACCTTCAGTCTAAAATACTGATAAAGATAAAATGAGATAACAGAATATGCAGTACATGGAGTACAAACAGATCGCGTTTAGATGATACGAGGCTTGGGAACCAAGGTTAAAGATGTATGTAAAACTTGTACAAAATTTACAGGGTTTTTGTATTACTAAGTGAGATACTATGGACATAGAAGTCAGCAAGTTCAGACTGATATACAGAAAGTCATTGCAGTGCAGTACATAGAAGTTTGGTACAGACACTCGAGAGTGAGTGCAGAACTCAGGTCAAAAATCCAGCATTCAAGAAATTACAGAAAGCATGGCAGTTAGAATGAATTCTGCATTCAGGAAGAAAGGAACAATTCTTAATAAAGAAGCTAAGGACAGTATGATGAGTGCAGAAGCTATGGACAATATAATTCAGTGTACTTCAGTTTATCAGCACTGTTATTTGAGACAGTAAGATTTGATTAGGATATTCCTGACAACTACTACATAATAAACCACCTTCATCAAATCTTGTGTGCAGACTTTTATTCCAAAAGGTACAAGAAGATTTGTCGCATAAAGGACAGACTGATATATTTGACACTTGTTCAGCACAGATCTGGGAAGCTAAAAGACATTTATTCCAGCTTCATTACATGATCTTACAGTTTCATATAGTCCTTTCAATTCTTACAAAACACTTCCTTTATTTTCTTTATGTTATTTTCTTTATGTTCTATGATTTACCAATCTCTGTTTCATGCTCTGGATCAATCACAAACCACTTCTATTATGAAATGGGAACTAAGTCTCACAAAGCCATAGTACATCTTCCCTTGCTGTGCAATCTACAAATGGGTACTTGGGCACTAGATTCATAGTTATTACCTCTTTATACTCCTCCCTCATTAGACCAATAATTGAGTGTAATGCCCCGTTTGGTATGTACCTCTCCAAACATCTGCACCAACTGGAAAGGCCACTGAAATACCTTACAAACAGAATCCATGGCCTCTAACACCTGTCCTATACAGATAGGCTCGAATCACTATCACTCTATTCGGTATTGTACAGATTGCTCAGTGGTGATCTATGTCTCGCCTGCAAGGCAATCTCGGACCCTGCCCTACTAGAGATGCTCCATATCCATAAGTCTAACTCCTCACACATTACCCCCTCAAAAGGCCTGAATGTAATATGCAACATCAACAAAACCTGCTGGAGAGACAGGTTTGTCTCCCAGAGACTGCCCCATCTCTGGAACAGATTTCCCATATGTGTCAAATAGAGCACCTCGCTGACCCCTTTCAAGCGCAACCTTGATGAGTTGATGGGAAACCACAAATTTGTCCCAGGGGTTCAACCTGTGTCCCTCACTGACAGGGGTGACAGGTGCTGACCGAGGTTTCTTTCTGGTGATACACTCTTGGCTAGGCTTGTAAGGGCCCCAGGGCTATTAGCCTAGTAACCTCCTATGACGCTATAGATAGTTCAATGCAAGGCTTTGCTAGTGCTTACCCACAGGCTGTACCCCCTTTCTCAAACAGGTCTAGACCAGTCACTCTTGGTGTACATTTGTGGGGATCCATTCAGTCATCCAGGTTCTGTTTCAAGGTTGCTAGTGAACTGTACTGTTTAGCACGCAGTGGAGGTCCGCTTCAGTGGTGGGGCATGTTCTGTGTGATAAACCTGTCTCTCCACTGTATTTTGTTTATACACTGGTGAAGATTTAGATTCCTGTTTCTTGTGGTAGTAGAAGTATGGGATTTGCACAGATACAGGAGATCAGGTATAACCAGGTCTCCAATACCATGGTAGGCTAGGCACAGGTTTCCCCTCAAAAGTCTGTAAGATAGTGAACATAAGGACAGTGTTTCTAGCCTGACCTTGTAGCTCAAGGTCTTTAGGCATGTGATCTTCTTGGTAAGATGCCACTTTTTTTTTCCCTGGAGTTTCTCAAACGGTAGTCTTGGTTGCTAACCCATGCTGTTAAATTTCTAAGCATTTTGTTTCACTTTAGCTAGCTCCATGGTATAAATAGATGGAACCCTTGTTGTGAACAAGATGCCCTGGTTGTATTACCAGTCATTGTGATAGATAAATTAGCAGAAGTTCTCAGGGGATGGAAAGGAATGATGAGGCTGAGCTTGCTCGCTTCTTTCAGGTGGGAAAGTAGGGAGACATGTCTCCGGACGAGTATTCCACCATTAAATCCCCAATGGAGACTAGCGATGAGATGGAGGCATTCACCTACAAGGGAGTGGGGATACTGAGAGACAAATTCACTTACAGAAGTAGATGACAAAGCTTTAGCACCACTTGTTTCAGGGCAAGAGCATCATAACAGCAGGACTTAAGAAAAAAAAAACTGACTGGCCACTGGTTATGTGCAGGAGAAAACTATACAGAGCATATCTATTTGAGGAAATTATGGAATGACAGTGAGCTACATGAGGCAGACCTTTACTACACTACATGAAGGTCTGTGAGGTTTCCTGGAGTGGTGAGTCAAGAGAAGTGTGTGATAAGGAAGAGGAAGCAGAGGAGCTCCAAAAAAGTATCAAAGATGTGGTAATTAAAGTGATGCCTTATATTTCCTGGATTTGTGAAGGAATTTCATCAGGAGTGGTTGCAGAGGCAAGACATGTGTAAGACTCTTAGGCCCGGGATGGACAATGTACCCTTGATCTTAGCACTGGGTTGGGGATCAAGGAAAAAATTGAAGCACTTCGGGTTCATAAGGGAAATTAAGAGATTACAAACTGAAGGACCCCACATCTCGCACATTTCTGTTGTAGGGGTGCTGAGGCACTAATTGTGGGGCATCAACATGTTCCTCTTTCAGTATGTTGGTAAGACAGTTAGACTGTTCCAGAATGATGACAGGGATTTTGGTGTTCAGAAAGCCCATTCCCACACCTGTATGGCTCCCCTTCATAAGAGGTCAAAAATGACTGGTTTGATACACAGCTCTAAGGGCCATCCAGTCAGTGGCCTAACTAGCTAATCAAGTGTACCAGCTTTCTGACAACACTAGCATGTTGATAGGTATAATACCAAGCATGCACATGATTCACAGAGTACAATCTTCCTGCTGACATCAGTGGGCCACAAACACACACACACGCACACACAAATACACTTAAAAGGGAAAAAATTATTTTCAAACTTTTGAAGGGAAATGTTTGAGGTGGTACTTTTGGAAGCATTTTGAAAAGATTTTGGATTATATATTGGATTGAAAGAAAATTCAGTCAACCTACTGCAAAGATTTATTTGATCTTCAGGTAGCTGCAGCTTCAACAGCAGTTAAGTGTAGGAAAAACTTGTTATACCTGTCCAGCAGCTTATACATACATACATATGGGCCTACTTCAGAAGAACGAAAACCCCATATGGTTGAATTTTACATTGCCAAGATGACATTGCCGAAACTGCAAAAGACCATAAAAGTAAAACTCCAAATCTGACACAACCAAAAACCGCTCCCTATATTTCTCTCACAAATCAATCAATTTATCATGCTATAAACACCAAAGTAAAAACTTTCCAGTAACCTACTCACTTAAAATAACTCAACCTAAACCAGAATCACAACGTCCCCCATAATTCTACATGAACTTAAAGTAACAGTACTGTAGTCTAATACACTCTGTTCTGGTCCCACACCACATGTTTCTATTATAAACCTACCTCACACACCGGTCTGCACTGAAATGTACATATTGTCAATAATTAAAAGATGACACAGGAGTATTGTGGTAAGCTAAACACT
Organism: Protopterus annectens; assembly: GCF_019279795.1. Lineage (NCBI taxonomy): Eukaryota > Metazoa > Chordata > Ceratodontiformes > Protopteridae > Protopterus > Protopterus annectens. Next base: position 295,083,390 of record NC_056751.1, on the reverse strand, counting down.
ACAATTATTTTTTTCCTACATTTTTGCCAAGCCCCCTGCACTCCCCATGTCGGGGTCCCTGCCCCCCCACAACTTAACTATACCAACTCAGAAATTGCACTATCTTGACGGAAAGGGAATTTTTATATCTGTTGTATAGTTCTGCAAGTGACTATACATCAGTAAGTTCTTTTCACTTTCATGGCATTTGACCTTTTAATTTTCCAGTCTTCTGCAGTTTCGTCAATGTCAAATTCGTACATATGGGTTTTCATATATATATATATATAAAATGTGCGTGTGTGTGTGTGTGTGTGTGTGTGTGTGTGTATATATATATATATATATATATATATATATATATATATATATATATATATATATATATATATATACATACACACACATACATCATTACATCATAAACATTATGGATGAAAACATGGCCCCAACCACTATAGGGCAGTTCTGAGAAAAAAACACTTTACAGATGGGCAAGAAAAAAAGAGATCCATTACAGAATCCTAGATTGCCACCCACCTCATGCCTCTCCTACAGAAGTCAAAAGAGTTAAGCAACATGTAAAACTTAAAGCTCAAACCTCAGTGAAGGTCCCAAGACAGATTATTCAGTCAGCAACTGCAGAGAGCTCCGCAGAAGTCATGCAGGCCCTGCCATCTGCCAAGAATTTAAGGAAGCAGGTACAGAGAATTAGGAAAAAAAGGCTTGCAAATATCACAGACTACATTAGTTATGGCCTGCATTACACCTGACCAGCTTTCTTGAGGCAGGATGTCTGTAGTAAAGAAGTCCCAACAAGGTGAAGATGTTATAAAGGTGTGCAGCAAAATGTAGTTGCCATGCACAGCTCTATGATGTGAATCATCAATGGGACTTTCCCTACCAGGGTTGCCATTTTCAGGAAGCTGTATTGTATCTATGGCCTGGTTGAGGAGAAAACCAGTAACAGGAGACTACAACTTAATACTGTTCATATTCAGGTCTAGTCTCATTAAGCCTCCTTTTAGAAGTGGTCAAAGACTGTGATGTGAAGTTCAGGCCAGAAGTTTTAATGTCTGATTTTGAGAAGCAAGTGATCAGGGCAGTAAAGGCTACTGATGCATTGTCAAAGAGCTTATCTAAACTCCACTGATGCATGTACAATCATGGGTATATTGATTGAATTCTGAATATCGTAGTTCACTTTACTACATTGTGTAGCATTATGTGAGCCAGCAGTACACTTTCTCTGCTTTAATGCAAATGTGGACTGGTGTGATATGTACATATGTTAAGAGGTGTAGGGGGGGCACTGCCCCTTACAGAAAACTAACAACTCATATGTTTGTGTCTTGAATGAATGTGAGGGAAAACTTAACAAAGAGCTTCTGGATTCATCTCACCCTGAAAGAAATTCAAGTACAGGTCAAACAAATACCAGCATTTACTTTCTAGTCTATCCCCTGAAATACAGCCTTCAAGAGGCTATGCATCAACATTACTGACACTGTGCGACCAGTAATGGAGCTGTACAGGAAGTGCTACGTCCTAGGAAAACCCCATAAGAAGTAACAAGAAAGAGTTAAAATGACTAGACTGCCCCCAGTATATCTGCCTGGTCCACAGTATACCTGCAGGAGATTGGCCTGGCATATACAAACACGGAGACATCGCCCAGGAGACTACAGACTTTAATAAGTTGCAGGAAGTCTTTTTTTTTTTTTTGAGAAAATACTCTTACCTTGATTAGCAAGGCTAAGTGATCATACCCACAACTAGTATAATGAGAGCCCTTTGAAAGTCCCTGGGATGCAGGGTGTGGATACAATGGGAGACAGGGCTGCAGACTCTACTCAAAAACATGATAACCATATGGCTTAACTGATTTCTTGAGAACTGTGGCACACAACATCTCCTTGTAAAGCCTCTGCTGTAGACAGCGCAAGCACCTGAGCACCTATTTTGCAGCAGACACACAGAAATGATTTGCAGTGAAGCACTTCTACACATTTTGCACTAATACTCATGTTTTCAGTGAAAGTACCTCCAGAAAGACAGCACACTTCCCACAATGATCATTCATTTGACAAACTTTGGATAGTTAGGAGAATCTGACAGTAGCCCCTGATTAACTCTACTGTGGTCAAAAACCTTGCTTAATCTATCTATAAGTTCGTTCACTCTGCACATTGGAGAAGTGTCAAACATGGATACTTTATAGTTTTCAGAAATCATTACAAAATCCTATGGAATCATCTGCTTTAAGGAGCAATGCAATCAGATTATGCCATTCACTTTGAGACTTAGTAATTCCTATTTTAAGAATTTTTTTCACTTCCTCACATACTAGTTTTCTTTGGAACTATAGTATTCTATACAGTTTCAGTATGATAAAGAAGTTATGTACTCACCATAATGTTCCATCTGGGTAGTTCTACTTCATTTGTCTTCAACCTATGGGTCTTCAGATTCACACCGGATCTGACATGGCCGCATTTTCCAGCTAAGGCTCCGAGCTCCATGGTCCTCCCCTTAACCATAATGACCCATCTCCCTTCAGATCGAGTTTGCTGCCTAACAGGTATCAGACACCTAACCCAATGACACCTTATCCTCCAACACAAACACCACAAAAGAACTTTAGCCCTGACAGAACCAAAGATCCCAACAATAACTGTCCGGTACAAGGGACATGTCATATCCCAAAGGATAAGGTTAGGGGGAAGGAGGGGGGGTGGTTGAAGACAAATGAAGTAGAACTACTCAGATGGAACATTATGGTGAGTACATAACTTCTTTATCTGAAGTAGTTTACTTCATTTGTTCTTCAACCTGTGGGACAGAGTCCCCAGCTACTTAACTCTTGGGAGGCCCTCATGGAAGGATATGCCGGAGTATCGCAGAGCCAAAGGATGCTTTACACTTAGAGACCAAATCCAGTTTATAATGAGAAATAAAGATGTGAGATGAGGCCCAAGTAGCAGCTGAACAATTATCATCCAAAGAGACCCTAGACCAAAAGGCTGCAGACCTAGCCATAGATCGGGTTGAATTAGCCTTCACTTTTCCTGATAGAGACCAACCTCTATCTGAGTAAGCCCAGCCAATGCATTGTGAAATCCAGCGAGAGAGAGAGTCACTTTTGCAACAGGTTTACCAAAGAAGGGCTTGACAAAGGACACAAAAAGCTGATCAGACATGCGGAAAGGTTTAGTCCTGTGAAGATAAAACCTCATCTGCCTATATACGTCCAAGTACATGTAATTTGTATTTCCCTTTGTTCTGGTAGTTAGGAAAAAATACTGGCAAATTAATAGTCTGATTAATATTGCCTTCCGAAGCTACCTTGGGAAGGAAGAACGGGTTAGTGTATAGCGACACTCTATCTTTATGAAAGATCATATAAGGGACTTTGGTAGAAAGAACTTGAAGCTCCGACACCCTTCTAGCAGATGTGATGACAACCAAGGCGGCAGTTTTCCAGGTCAAAAACGGTAGCTCCACATATGCCACAGGCTCAAAGGGGGGAGAAACCAATGCCTGCAACAACAAAGTAAGGTCCCATTGAGGGATGGGGTCCTTAACCGGAGGTCTGAGAAGAAAGGCACCTTTGAGGAAGGTCTTACAAAGTTTAGAGGAAGCCAATGAAAACATGTTTACCCCAGCATGAAAATTAGAAATGGCGGCTAGTTGGAATTTCACCAGAGAGGAACTAGCACCCTGATGAAAAATGCTAGCTAGAAATTCTAAAACTGACAAAAGTGGTACAGTGAAAGGATCCAAAGACCTCTGAGTGACCCATATAGAAAAACATTTCCATTTACTATGATAAACTTTTCTGGTGGACGATCTATGAGCCGCCACCAGAATGGACTTGACGGGAGATGACAGACTGGGAATCCTAAGAATCATGGGAACCAGAGCAGCCAAGCAGTGGGCTTCAGACTGTCTAGATCTGGATGAGGGATCCCTGAGGGATGTGAGAGCAGATCTGGGACCAGATCCAAGGTCCATGGTGGAACAACTAGATGAGACCTGAGTAAGGGAAACCAAACCTGTTGGGGCCAGAATGGGGCGATGAGGATCGAAGTGCTCCCCAGCCTTCGGGCTTTCTGTAGAAACTTCGACATAAGGGGAAGAGGAGTATATGCATAAAGAAGCTAGGGAGGCCAAGCATGAATCAGAGTGTCTCTGGGGGCTTCCCCCGGTGGGGGATTCAGAGCAAAACACTTGCTGCAATTCGCGGGTTGGAAGGAGATGCGAAGAGATTGCAGCAAGGATGACCCCTCTCTAGGAAGATCTGTTCCACTACTGAAGGCTTCAGATACCACTTGAAAGGTATCAGGATCGATCTGCTGAGCCTGTCCGCTAGAATGTTGGACCGTCCCGGGATGTGCGTTGCCACCAGAAAACGGACGGTGGAGATCACCCATTCCCACATTCTCATTCCCTCTCGACATAAGGGATAAGATCTGGTTCCCCCTTGTTTGTTGATATACCAGACCACTAACATTGTCCATCGGAATTGTAATCATTCCTAGATGAGCATAGAGGGCCTGCAATGCAAGAAGAACCGCTCTGATCTCTAGAACACTGATGTGCAGATAGGTCTAAGAAGGGGACCACATGCCTTGGACTGTCCTTCCTGAGCAGTGCCCCCCCCCCCAGTAGGAAGGCATTCGTGGTCACCGTGGTTTTGGGTAAAGGAGGTTGAAAAGGACGTCCCTTGAGGAGATCCGGGGACTGAATCCACCACCAGAGGGAGTCCCTGCACGCTTTTGAAATTCTCACTGGAAAAGAAAAAGAAAGGTCTAACAGTGATCACTGAACCGCCAGTATCTACTGAAGTACACTCATATGATGGAGTGCCATAGGAAGAAGATTTATTGTGGCCGCCATGGAACCTAGAGCCCTTAACACTGCTTCAGCTGTTGGTAAACGAGTCTGAAGGATGTGTAAGATGTGTATCCTCAAGCTGCGAATCCTGTCTGACGTGAGGAACTCCTTCGTTTGCATTGTGTCCAGCCGTGCCCCAATGAAATCTAAAATCTGAGCCGGGTGAAGAGCAGACTTGTTCATACTGATCGTAATGCCCAACTTGTTGGCTAGCTGAAGGAAGGAGTCCCTGGCCTGACATAGTAGATGCTCTGAAGGGGCAGTAAAGAGCCAATCGTCCAGGTACGGAAAGACCTGAATGCCCTGAAGCCTCAGGTGAGCCGCTACTACTGACATTACCTTGGTGAACACCCGGGGGGGCTGTGATGAGACCAAAGGAGAGGGCTCAAAATTGGTAATGATTGGCTCACAGCTGGAAGCGAAGGAACCTCCGGGAGCACCTGTCGATCTTGATGTGATAGTACGCATCCTGCAGATCGATCAAGCACATCCAGTCTCTGGCCTGCAGATAGGGCAGGATACACTGAATCATGACCATCCAGAATTTTGTCTTGGTTAGTGACAGGTTCAGTTTGGACAGATCCAATATTGGTCTAAGGTCCCCCCGTCTTTTTTGGCACTAAAAAGAACCTGGAATAAAACCCAGATCTGGAGTGGTCTAGGGGGACCGGTTGGATGACTCGTTTTCTTAGCAGTTAATCTACCTGCACTGCTGCTTCCTCCCGCTGCGTGGGTGGGACATCCGGTAGGGCTTTGTTGGATGGGGGAGGATCCTTGAATGGTACAAAATATCCTCTGGATATGACTCGCAGCACCCAGAAGGTCGCTGAAGCATAAACTCGCTTTCCAAAATGATCCAATACTCTTGATTCTCCATCAGGTGGATGGACCGTGGAACTCTCCTAGGTGAGTTCCTTCTTGGTGTCTGCCACCACCAGCATAGCAGCTACAGGGGCCCCCTTGTGACAGTGTAACTTGTCCGAGGGGGGGGGGCTTAAGACCTTATCCGGGTGCTTGGGTATTGGCTCTATGGTGTCCGGCTCCTTCCACGCCCTAGATGTTATCAAATCCACAAGTAGATTGGCAGGAGGGGACACCCAAGAGATAGATGGGCCCCGAGCCGAATGCCTCCAAAAACATGGACTAGTCAGAGGTTGGTTTTGGGGTAGACCACCATGATGTCTCCACAGGAAACATCCTTGGGAGGTGATCGTGGGGAACCTTCCCCTTCATCCAGGTCCGTGTCTTCGGTGAGGGACTCTGGAGGAGAGTGAGTCCAAGTGCCTCCTTTTACACGTATGCTTGTGAGGGGGCTCCTCAGGGGGACTATCTGGGAAGGTCTTGCAAGCGGGTTGTTCCAAGGCCGGAACTTCCTGGGTCTCTACGGCTACAGGATGTCCCTGAGAAGGCCAGATGGTCGGACCTACACTCAAGGCCAGGGGGGTCTGGATGGACTCTGAAGACAAAATAGTCAGAGGTCTCGACCCTGTGAGCACCCTCTCCACCATGTCGAATGCTGAGGGGGAACAGACCTCCTGGACTGACTGAGCGGAAGCCACCCCCCCCCACGATCTGGGGCCGAGCCTCTGAGAGCCAAGACACCGAGGGGAATGCTTCTCTCCAACAAGCTTGGAGGAGAGGGCACCCCCTTGGATCTGACTCCGAGGCTGCAGCTCCGAGAGCTCGGATCCTATCCAGTCAGATCCGACACACTCAAAGCACTGGCTGGCGTTGAGGTACAGGGTACCCCCGGTGCTGACCCCTCGACTCCGATTGTCCTCAGATCCAATGACTCTGAAACCGCAGGTCAGATCGGAAAAGGAGTGATGGGTCTAAAAACTGGCTGAAAGAAGCCTGTTCCGGTGGGAGAAGACCCCCATCTGGATTTGAGTGCAGATAAACCTCCGCATCATCTTATCCATCTCCAATTCAGACAGGCTCCGTGTAGAGCTGGAGGACGCCGTTGAAGTAGGCCAGGAAAGCCGGTGGGGAGAAGGCCTTGGGGGCGACCGACTAACCTGTACATTGGGCTCAGGCGAAAACCTAGGAGACCAGAGCCGAGGAGTCACTGGCCTGGCAACAGTGTGGCCATCCACCAGAGAAAGCTTATGGCTACACTCTGTGCACCTCTTGAAGCCTGGCTTCGAGGCGTCCACCATGCCTCAGCCAGCCCAAAACACACACACACACACACACACACACACACACACACACACACACACACACACACACACACACACACACACACACACACCACGTGAAAAGAGAAGAGGGGAGGAAAGATGGTAAAGCCTACGAGCTATTTCTAGGAAAAACCCCGAGAAAGGACAGAAAAGCTTAGAAGAGAAGTTATAGATAGAAAAGCCAAAAAAGGAAACCAATTACTGTTCGAAAAATACTGCTAAACACTGTGGAGCTCAGAACATGCTGCTTCCTCTCAGGCGGCAAACGAGACCTGGGGGGAGAAGGGAGACAGGGGGGCATTATGGGTAAGGGATAGAGCATGGAGCTTGGAGCTGTAGCTGGAAAATGCAGCAGTGTCGGGATCCGAAGACCCACAGGTTGAAGAACAAATGAAGTAAACTACTTCAGATGCTGTATTAAATCCGTTCTACTAAGTAACTCAGACAAACAAAAAATCTTTTATTTCTCATAAAAACTCTTTTCTTGTTGCTTCTGGGCCTTCGGCAATATTTAATTTATTTGAACAGTAGGGATAGAATTCGCTGACACAATACTTTTGTTATGTATGTTAGCTCCCAAGCTTACTACAGAAGCTTTAATGCATTTATGTCATATATCTGCTCTCATTTTCTCTTTTTGGCTTATTTTGTAATTTAATTTGTTTCCTTGGAATCTTGCTAGGAACTTATTTTCAGCAAAGGGAACTAGTCCCCTATTTTAAACTTCCTATGTCTGGCATTTTTATTATACACCCTCTGTTGCCTCTCTTGTGCCCTTTATATATGCTCTTTAAATATGGGCATAATCATTTTTAACTATGCAATCCTGCAAGCTTGTAAAGCATGGTATTGCACTTTTAAATGTTTTTTCCTCCTCCCAAGTCTTTTTTGCTATATCTAGTAAGCCTCGGGGATATCTGCCATACAGTAACTCATACGGGGTAAACTGTGCTGAACCTTGGGGCACTTCTCTTACAGCAAAAATGACAGTAAGAAACTACTTGTCATCAGGTTTTACCATTTTGTTCTATGCCCTTCTTTAGCACACACTTCAGAGTTTTATTAAATTGTTTCATTAACCCATTGGTCTGAGAGAGGTACACTAAATTTCTTAACCGTTTTCCGTTGAAACACTGCAATGTCAGAGCATTTTCCTGAACATAAACAGTGTTCTGTAGTCTATGAGTATTTCTTTGGAAATCCCTACCATGAAAAAAAGTAGCACTAGTTCTTTGGCTGTTGATTTTGCCCAGGGTGCTGCTTCAAGAAACTTAGTAGCTAAGTTAATAATCACTTCAATGAACTGACAGCCATTATTATATTTTACTCATGGACGTACAATTTCCATGGCTAGCCACCTGAATGGGGCTTTAATAAGAGGCACAGGTATGAGCATACTTATCCCAAGATATAGTGCTGTGTTTTGATATTCTGAACAAGCTGAATAGAAGTTCTCAATGTCTTTTATTTAATCAGGACAATATAATCTAGTTAGAATTCTTAGCTTTTCTTTCTTTCATTCCAGAGTACCATCCCAAAATATGGTTTTGTACCAGTTCTGTCTGATGTGTTCTAAAATGTTTTAGGATTAACAGCTGGTGTAGTATCAATGAGTGTGGGATGGGGCAATCTGCTCATCTGTTTCTTCTTTGGATCAGGCTATATCATCTCTGGCACTGCTCATCTCCCACTGTGCTTTCTTAAAATGTTATTGCTTATCGGCAAGTTAGAAACATCTTTATCAGGACACTGATATGAAGTTGGGGGGGGGATATCCTCTTCACTTAAGAATACAGGTATACTTGTTTTTTCATCTTTTTCATTTCCTTTCTCTACAAAAGGCAACTCATGGCATTGGTGTACTTCAGCTTTTGGGTTTTGCAGTTCCCATATTTTTACTTCAGTAATTTATGTTACTTTAAGTACCTGCTGCTCAGAGTTCAGTTTCCAACCAGTCTTCTGTTTTGACATCATGGGGAAACCTAGGATTCTCTTTTGATTTCCTTTCTTCTCTTACTAAGTTAATCATTATGAGTCTATTCCGCTACTTCTCCAAACAGACATTGTTCATTACTTTAACGTCTGGAATATTTTGACAAGACTCCATACTATCCACTAAAGTAAATTACTCCATGTTTAGGCACTTCTCAAAAGCTGACCTCCTTCCATTACTTGATGACATAAATAAATTTTGATGTAATCCTCCTCTGATGGATCCCGTCGCTAAAGCTGATACCTATGCCTCTGACTTCTACTTGCACTTAAATAGTTCTATTGCTAAGGCAGCCCCTATCTGCAACAAATATGAGACGTTTAAAAGTAAACCCCTATGATGGAATACCCATATAAATAAACTATATAACTAAAGAAAGAAACTGCTTAATGTTTATAAGAGGTCTCATTCTACCTACCTTACGAACACACTTAAGCAAACAAAGAGCTTAAAGGAACTATTAGGAAGCTCAAAGCTGAATATGAAGTTAAAAAGCCACTAAACCCAAAAATAACTACAAATCTTTCTTTAACTGTGTCAGGAAGTTAAGAAACAACACCTAACAAGTGTTCAAAGCTAGTCCACAATAATACTACTCTCTCTGACCCAGAAGAAATAGCTAATGTCCTAACAAATTTAGTGCAAATTGAACTCCACCCACAGTTAGAGCTATCCCAAAGGTTCCACAACCCCAGCCACCCCCTTTAATTACTATGGAACAAGTTCTCTTAGCCATTTCAAAAACTAAGAATATTTCATACATGGGACCTGATAAAATACCAAGTTGCCTGATTATCAGTGCCAAATATGGCCTTTCTAAACCGCTACTTAAACTCTTTAGTCTAAGCTTCTCCAATGGTTACCTTCCTGAAGCCTGGAAAACAGGTACTGTAATGTCATTACATAAAAATGGCCCAACCACGGACCCTGGTAACTATAGACCCATTAGTCTGACTATCCTCTTATGTAAAGCTATGGAGTACACTATCTCAGACTTCATTAATCTGGGCAGTGAAAAGCTCTCAACTCTGGAATATCATCAATTTGGCTTTTCAAAGGAAGGTCCTGCCTCTTTAACCTCATTAATTTCTCTGAAAAAGTACCTGAAGCGGTGGATAGTGGTTATGTAGTACATACAGCATATACAGACCAGACCAAGGCCTTTGACACTATTCCCCATGCAAGTTTTATTGACAGACTTGTGAATCTGAATCTAAATCCTCATACTGTGTGCTACCTAGCTAACCAGTTGTCTGTCAGGACCCAGATGGTTAAAGCAGCAGATGCCACTTCTGAAATCAAAAACCTTACCAGTGGTGTACCATGGGGCTCAGTTCTGGGATCTTTCCTATTTGGCATACATTTCTCAGACGTTCAAAACTTCTGGCCTATGGTTAAATAAGTTTGATGACTGTAAATTGAGTGTTATTCTGTCCTCAACTCACAACTGCCCCAACACGGCTTTGACCATGTTAACAATTGGTGCAAGGACAATGGTCTGTAAAAATGTAGCAGAGTTAATTTTGGTAAACAAAACAGTTTTTCTTACTGTACAGGAGATGCACCACTTCAATCAGACACTGTTGTAAGGGATCTGAGTACGCTTGTTGATAATTCCTTATAATTTGACCATCGTGTCTCCACAGCAGTTTGGAAAGCCTTTCATCTGGCACACCTAATTTCCAAAGGCATCTTCACTAGATCCAAACATGTCTTAATTCTGCTTTGCTCATATCTCAAAAGACCTGTTACTGAATATAAAACACCTTTTGGCATGTATTTACCTAAATATATCAGACAACTTGAGAGACCTCAGAGATTCACAACTAAAAAGATAGTGACCTCAAAAATCTTCGTTATCAGGGGAGACTGGCAGCCCCTTCTCTGTACTCATTCTCTTACAGATTCCTCCATGGAGACCTATGTCTACCCTTTCATGCCAACCCTATTTGATATCCTATTCCTTCTCAGAACTAATGTTACTTCATTCACTCAGTTAAAGGAACTAAACCTTCATCAGCAGATAAGTAAGACACATTGGCATGATAGATTCATATTCTGATGTACCCCTCAGCTCTGGAACAAACTTCCAATACATGTCAAGCAGAGTAGCATCCTTGCCACCTTCAAGGTAAACCAAGATAACTGGATAGGCAGCCTCAAATTCTCTCCCGGTTTATACCGTCTTGCAGACCTTGAGGCTAGAAGGAAATTTTGAATAGGGTTTTTATCTGGGCTTGAAATGGTCTGCAGACTGACTGCCTAGTACTGACATATGAACAATTTAAGGGTTCTCCTCTTTCACTTTCTGCAATGATTTCTTTCACTAAACAACTGGGGTTTTTTTTTTGGTACATCTCAGTAACAGGCTTCTGACAATACACAGTTTTTTCTGTCTTTTCTAACCATTGTCAAATTCTAATTCCTTTTGAAGTTTCTACATGTATAACTTTCTCCTTTTCAGGACTATTTACTTTTAACAGTGTCAGACTGCTGCTGCTGACCCCCTCCCACTTTTACTACTGGTATATTCAGCATTGTGTATTCTTATTACTATGTCAAGCTACTACTCTCTTCCCCCTCATCTTTACTATTAGTATATTCTGATTACAGAGTATTTTGTCTGTTGGATGAGATGTTAAACTGAGGTCCCAAATGCTTGGGTTGGTGGTAGCTCAGGTGGCCATAAAAGATCCTACAACACCTGTAGAAAAGAATAGGTGAAGTTTCTCCTCAGTGCCCTGACCAAATTTCCTCCTGGAATATAAACACCACCTTGGATCTCCCCTGAAAAGAGATTATTAGCCTAGTGGAACTAGCCAGTTAACAAATAATAAATAAATAAAGTAAATCTAATAGTGATCCCTCCCCTATAATTTCTAATGTACCTTGAACAGTAGAAAGTCTTTGTCAGTTAAAATGTCATATATGTTAAATTTTTAGTTATCTAACCTACAGGATATGGTACTTTGCTCAACAGAGTTTGAATTTCTATGGAGAGGTGATACTTTCACCATCCCCTTGTTATTTGCTTTAAATGTACAGAAATGTGACTACTTAAGTGTGATCATGTTCCAAGAATCTAGTAGCCTTTGAGTTCTTTTCCGTCAATTAATATTGTGCAGTTGTCCAAGTCACTAGTGGGACGCATTCAATGTGCTGATTCTAATATTCTAACAGTTATCTTACCGCATTCAGTCTACATATTTCCACTATCGGTATGCTGGCTAGAAATCACATTTTTGACAAGTGCAGCATTTACACTTTCATTACAAACCTGTTTGTTAGAAATCACATTTTTGTTAAGAACAACATTATTACTAGTTAAACAATATTTAGTAATCTGTCCCTCTCTTTACATATCTAAACCACACTACTTCAGTTACTCTCAGTTGTTGTGTGTTCGCAGACATCTGCATATTCAGTTACAGGCTAAAGTTGCTATGTTTTAAACTGTGCTTCATTAGCTGGTAACCTTTCAATCAGCACTTATAATTAAGCAGTATTCTTAATTGTCACTCTGAAAAGCCTATTTATGAGAATTAATTGTGAGTGCCCTTTTGAACTTATCAACTGTTAAAATGTCTATTATTGTAGTTTTATTGTTCACTTCTGGTCATACCTCTCAACTTCTTAGAGCAAGAAATCTGGACAAAGCCATTAGTAATGGGGGACAAAGGCGGGACATTTTTAAAATATTGCTCTTACAAACTTAGAAAGTCGATTAACAGTTTTGCATTAGCATGACTTTTATGAAAGGTATAAAGTCTGAATCTCAAATGACATCATTATTTTCTGACTTCACTTCTCAATGTCTTGCCAGTGATTTGCCAGAAAACCACAATGTTATGAGAAATAGACTAAAAATAGGTAAAAATCTGAACAATCTACAAAAATCTGTACAGTTGAGAGGTATGATTCTGGTTCTAACCACAAGTTTAAAATCTGCTTTCAATCAGACATTTTTTACCTTACTGTTTTACCTGAATCATATGTCCAGTTACACATTTTCATTGGCTGTGTTTCAGAAGACAAACCAGTCCTATACAGCAGTATTTTTTAACTTTTGATAGTAATTTAGTTTTTGATAATAAAACATGTAGATTAACCACCTTCTCTCCTAGACAAGAGCATCACTCCAAAGAATTACCAAAGCTAAATGACTACCTATTAAATGAATAGCTGATCTGTTGCTATCATCTCAGCTATTTACACTTCTGTATTCTGAGACCTCTTCACCACTAACTGCTAAACTTACTGTGAAGAAAGGAGATACTGCCAGCCCAGCTAGGTGGAATTTTGTAAATAATTATATGTCATTGTTGAATATCGAAATGATTTGTGTAAGATGCTTGTGTTACAAATGTATTAGAACTGTATGTCATGTGTATATCAAACTGCTTGTACAGACGTGTGTTGAAAAGGGTATTTGCAAAAGGCTTGTGTTTAAAATGGATCCACAGTGTGCCTTACTGGAAAAGAACAGAAATGTACATGCACTATTGTAACTGTTTAAATGTATATATTTTAACAGCGGAAACTGGATACAGGAGGTTAACCTCAGTCTAGTAAATTTTAGAAAAAAATACCTGAAATTAAATTACTTTATGGCTAGGCCATAAAAATGATATCTTACAGTTTTCAATACAGTAACAGACACAATGTCTGAAATAGGAAACTTTATGTATTGTCTTTAGGGTGGATTAATTACTTGTCTTGAAAGCATGAAGGAATGCAATTGTTTTATGACTTTCAGCATCTGCCAAAGATCTGAGCAGAAGCCCTTGTCTATGTATTTTACAGGTAGATGCTAAATGCTACCAGCTGCCATCAATGGTCATTTTGGGCCTGGGAACTAAAAGTCACATGACAAGAAATGATGTCATTCTGCAAGCTATCCCAAAAGTAATATTTTAGATATTAATTTGAGAAGTCTGTCTTGGACCTGACAAGAGGCATTCACCACAACATCTGCCTTGCTCCAATTAAGTAAGTTATCTAAGTTATAGTAGTAATTCTCTCAGATTCAGTCAGGAATATAGTGACACTTAGTGTAGATATTTTTCTTTATTTATTTATTTGAGACTGCCCTGAAATGTTGTTTTAAATATTTCCTGTGATTTTGAACTCTGCCGTCACTATGAATATATATTTAGTATTGTCTTGTTCTTTTATTATTTATTATTAAATATATTTAAATCTTTCATTTTGGATGATCTGTGTAGAGATATTTAAGTTCTGAGAGTACCTACATATTTATTAGGTGACACTATGGAGGCCACTCCTAATAGCCTTGCTCTTGGTCAAACTACCATTTGTATTAATACCAGTATTACACAGTAAGATTAAACACCCTTTGTTGAGGGCCTTAAGGTAGCTGGCAGGAGTGACTGGTAGCAGTAAAAACTACTTTCTAGTCTGGGCAGAAGGAGGCATAGCTAGTAAACCTGTGCCAACCTTTCCCAGGTGTGTGTGTGTGTGTGTGTGTGTGTGTGTGTGTGTGTGTGTGTGTAAATCAAACCTCAAAGAGTGTGTGTGTCAGCTACTTGGGCAGGGACACAAAGCACTTGTGGGGCAGAGAGGGTGCTGGAGGTCTTGGCTTGGTCACTCAGCTGAGATCTCAACTCTATAGCTGTGTCAGTGGGGAGTCTTATTGGGGATCTGAAGAAAAAATGAGAAACCAACCCCAGACTGACTGTGGTCTCTGTGTACTCATAAGACAAATTGCACTTAATGTAAACAGCTGCATCTGGAAATACTGTGTGTGTGTACCTGCTATCCTCCCAGTGAATGTTCCCCCACTGGTGCCAGTGGTGAGGATGGAGGCTCCTTGATTAGTGGTCCACGGGTGGGTCATCACACTTACCATGAAACTCCCCACCTATAACCTTAAAATCCAAACTCATTCTGGACCTATACTACAAACTACCAAAACTATACTATAATGCAGTAGTGTACCTAGGGTAGGGCAATGGGGGTAGCTTCCCAAGTGACAGACTGTTAGGGTGCTCAACTGCCACTCCCAACTGCTTTTCAGTGCATACCATATTGCATTGCACTTGCAGTCAAAATCAAAGCTCTGCAGCACTCTGTGTGCAGTAAAAACTGTAGCAAGCAGTTTGCTACAGCTTAAAAGAAGAAACAAAGATTTTTTCTCTTCAAATACAAGAAGACCTAGAAGGGCTTTTTTTTCATTTTTTTTAATAGGAAAATAGATTGGGGATGATATCAGGTGCAAAAATAGCAAGCTATGGTTTTGCTACAGTGCACAAACTACAGCTTCTTAATTGTTAGACCCAGACTCTGCAAATCATTTCAGTCACATCTAAAACAATTCACTTTATACATCAAATTCTCAGCCCACCTAAAATCAAATCTCAATCCAACACAATGCAATTGTTTTCCCTCTAGTAGTATAATCTATATACCTCTACCATGTAATTTAACTTTGTCCTACTTAATCTAATAATAACTATAACCTAAGTTTGTTGGATTGCTTTACCAAATTTCTTAATATTATGTACATAATTCTAACTAATCTTTTTTTGACTTGCAGCTATATGTTCACATGTGCTGCCTGACTGGACAACTTGTATAATTTTCCATTGTTTCCTAATTTATTACATTCATAGTTTATACTTCGGTATATTGTCTGTGATTTTATTTCATCTATACATGCCTTTCTTTTTCTCTGTAATCCTCCATGCCGAACCTGAAACTGTATTAAGATCAGTGTTCTACACAAGTTAATAATTTTATACATATAGTCATGACCTTCCATGTCTGTGTGTGTCTTAAGAGCTTCTTCACCATGATGAGAAAAAAAATTTAGCCCAGTCAGTTCTCTGTGATAGCATACCTTCCAAAGACACTAAAGTAGGTGTCAATGTTATAATCCCTACTCAGCTTGTTTAGTAGTGGGGTGGTCTTTACAGTGCTCAGTATACTGGCTGTGATCATGTGTTCCTGAAGAGCCACTATTATTTTATCTACATTTGTGCTGGTGTGTGCCACAGTCTCTGTAAGTTTCTCTATTGTTGGTAAAATATAACAATTTACTCAGAGAAAAAGACAAAGAAAAACATTTTCTCTTGACACACAGTGAACAGCAACAGTTCTCTTTTTCAGGTGGGATAACTGCGTCAAACATTCTTATGCTTGCAGGGTGTCATGTGGGAATGGAAAAACAATGCAATATGGTATACACAGACTAAGGTCTGCTTTCTCAAACAACCAGTGTAACAAATGTAATACGCTGGAGGAAACTTCTTTAAATTAAAAGTGCAGTTTATTTGTATCACAAAATAAAATCAAACTTCATCTTCAACTTGTTCAGAAAACAAATGGAAAACAATATCACTATTGTGTAATACAATTTTGATTATTTACAATTCCCTTGTAAAAACTCTCAGTGGAACATTTCTTACAGTCCACAAACTTGGTGTTTTAGCTCTGGTCCAGCTGCCAAGCAGTTTCCAATTAAACACAAACACAGGTTCCCTGTATTCCTTGAATAAATCCATGGAGCTTCCACTACTTCCACAGCCTCTGGTCAGGGTCCACCAAGTGTCTCCACTCTTGGTCTCACAATCTCTCTATAAGAGGCAAAAATCTCTCACATTGCAGGCGTGCAGACCTTATTTTAACAGTATTTTCTCCAGGTGATTCACATTATTCTACAGTTTGTTCGCTACTAAATATATCACAATTTTTTTTTACCAAAATGTAGTATATACCACTTTTAGATGTGAAAGATGTACTATGTTGCCTTTCCCAAAGATGAAAATGAGCAAGAATGTTTTAAAAGAATAACGGCAGAAGTGTCTGATTCATTTGAATGTTTCACTTAATAAAGAATAGGAAGTGAAGGCAGTTAAAAAGCTATGGTGATGGCTGAAATTTGATTTTTTTTTTTTAACAATTATAGGGCAAGATTAACAATGATATATTTGGACCGTTATGTAATTACAGGTAGGATAATAAGGTAACACTATAGTATTTTAATGATAAAACTATTACTTTCAATAAGTGCCAGGGTTATTTATACCCATTTGAGCCAACATTCACCATTTGAAGGAGGAAGCATGAGGTATCGACATTTGCTAGTGGTAAACTGCATCTTTTGTGTAAACCACATTGTGCAGTGTTCTGCAGCCAACATTTTAAATGAAGTGTACACTCTAACTGCTGGTCACAAGTGTGACTACATTTTCATCTCTGGCAACAGAATCTAAAGTAGTCAGCAAAATAACTTGTTACACTTCAGTAGTCATTTACTTTTTGCACAGATTTTAACACATTAATTTTCATATTCTTGTAGTTAGGTAGTATGCATTTACAAAAGTAACTCACAGGAGGAGAGCACATCACTTTTAAACAATCATACCCTTATAATTACAGGTTTGGTAAAATTAATACTAAGATCTAGCTAGGAAATTGCTAATACACATTTTGTATATATGTACTTAACTATTTATTCTTTAATTTGTCATCTGGGGTAGAGCTCTGACTCACTCTGACCTTTTTCAGACCTAGCCAGGGACACACATTTCTGGAGACAAAAACACAGCTATGTACTATGGTGTTTATCTCTGGTTGTTAATAGTGGATTGGTAGGAAAGCAAAAGTACTAAAATACTTGAAGTCTTTGTACTTCAGTGACAAAGAACAGATAACAAAATCAGCTAATGATTTTCTTGGTTCTAAAATAAGTTACATTTCAACACACTCCTGTTTTAAACCATTTTCAGTTTTATATTACATTTAATAGTCATTATCATTTTGTCTGCAATGTATTAAATCTGAATGCCTGACTTTAGCACAACACACAGAAAGGGGAAGTGTGACATGTGGAACCTTGAAGAAATTAAAGCTTGCTGCAGGCAAGCCCAACACACAAACTTCTCTCACACAAACATTTATCTTGTTTTCAGCAAAATGTGCAAACCAATAATGTCTATGTATGTATGGTTGGTATTAAATAATAATATGTATGTGTGTGTGTGTGTGTGTGTGTATATAAACACACACACACACACACACACAAACACACACACACACATATATATATATATATATATATATATATATATACACACACCTACATACATATATAGAGAGAGATAACACACATATAATTCTGGCAACTCTATCATTAGAATCCTGAAAAAAAGAGAAGAGCAGAGTACTTGAGTAGCATTTCAGCATAAAACAGGATGAGAAGTCAATAGCAGACTGTAAAAGCAGTACACTTTTACCAGGCACAACGAACAATGATGGCTCCTCACACATCAAAGCTAGCTGACATGGTGTTACTGCAGAGTGCAACTGAGTGTTTCCCTACAGGCAATACACCATTATTGACTTCCTGCATTAATGTGTAGGGTGGATATACATTTATTGAAGGTTCTAATGGAAGGCTGAGGGACTCCTATCCTGAGGCCAGTGCAGAAAGACTGCCTATCACTTCATGTAATGGAAGCCTGTGTGTGACAGACCTGACCTACATTTCCCCTTTTCTTGTTAGATGCCATATTAAGAAACTGTTTCTAAAAGAAAATGTATGCTGAGATCATCTATTGGCCCTCTGTGAATTATCTGTTTGACTCATCTGATGTGGATTACTTTTTAAGAAAAGATAAAAAAAAATTCTGAATTAAAAACACACTAAACTTTGTCTGATAATGACATAAAAACACCACCATTAATTCATATTCCCTAGCAGTCCAAACTAATACTTTTTACTGTTTTTTTTCTTCACACTCTAAAAGCTGCACTTTGTCAAACACTGAAGTATCTGGTCCATAAAACGGAACGAGCATCATTTCAGATTAAACCAGCCCCAATTACTCTTTCCTTTGCCAGCTTTGAAAATTGTGTTAACTATATTTCCTTTGGAACTCTCATCCCAGGACACTGGGCTAACTCCACTTCCAATGGCACAGAAATGTACAAGAGTACATGTAATGAAATGTGTACATACTGCTGCCATCTTCATGCACAAAGTTAAGGAATAACTGCTTGTACTTCAACAACATAATTAGTAGTAATCATTAAAATAATACAAAACAAAATGTAGTGAACTATGCAATAGCTTCTTGTGGTATCTACATTTTTTCTGGTAAAAAACTTTTGTGGAGTACAACATGAGGAGGCTGCACTAATAAACTGCTGTACAGAAAGCTTCAGAAGATGCAACAGCAGCCCTGTAATGTAACAAGTCTACAGACGTCTAATTTTCAAGCAATGATCATTGTATCCTCTCTGCTCAACCAGTGCCATTCCCAGTATCACATTTAGGAGCTGGTGCTCAGTAAGTTTTGGTCAGACTCCCAAGGTCAAGAACACGATCCAACTTTTTCAATAAGAGAAGATATTACTGAACTCAAAAGTCAAGCTATAGCCCTTTATTTAGCATCAGCAGCCAATAACCCTGAAAAAGCACCCTGTCTGCTACCATCATCTTTTTATATCATCAATAACCAAAGTGACCTTCCAGCCCATTACCCACCCCTTCCTACCCATGACCTCAATTTACTCCTTACTAGTTCCTTCTGGCTTACTACTAAAGAGATTGAGTTGGTGCAGAGATGCACAATGAGACATAACCACAGGAAACATAAAGAAATGCAACTTACTTTAGACATGTACTCTGTGCAGAAAAGACAAGATAAAGATGAAGATAATGCAATGCATGAAAAAAGTCTGAGAACATGAGGACAATTCTCTAAAATAAATTTAAAACCGACTACTCCTTCATGGCAGACCAGAAAAAAGGAGAGAAGACATGCAACAAACAAACAAACAAACAGACAGAAAAAGTCTTCCTTTAACTAAACGTAAGTGACATGAAGGTCAGTTTTAGTTTGCATTAACATCAGTATGATACTAGAGCCAAGGTTTACACACTAGGTGGCAAGAATGTCCTGCTGCAGCTGGTCTTTCATACAACTCACTTACACACACACGGTCACACCTATGGCCAATTTAGAGTATCCAAGCCACCTATTGCATGTATTTGAAAGGAGAGAGGAAACCAGAAATATACAGAACCAACTGATATTGCCAACATCCTGGCAGATAGGTTCAGTGCTAACTTTACCCCCCACCCCCACCCCCTAAAGGGCCCATCTCTATACCGGAAGTATACAAAGTTCCTGCAATCACAACTGCACAGGTAAGAAACACACTCTCCAAAGCCAATAACACAGCATCCATGGGACCTGACAACATCCCAGGCTGCATTCTACATGAACTACAGAATGAACTGGCACCCCATCTAAGCACCATGTTCAATCATAACCTCACCTCAGGCTTTGTGCCCACTGAATGGCGCACAGCAATGGTTATCCAACTTCACAAAGGGGGAGTCACCATGGACCCCAGGAACTACTGCCCCATTAGCCTAACGAGCCTGGTCTGCAAGGCCATGGAAAGCATCATCATGGAACTTATAAACAACGACATTGGTAATCTCCAAACTCTGGACCCCACCCAGTTTGGGTTTGTAAAAGGCAGACCATGTCTTCTAAACCTGATAGACTTCTTTGAAATTTGGAATTATTGATAAATTCACTAAAAGTACAGTTTTGTACCTACCATAAATGTAGATGTTCGAGTGCTAATACAGCTGCAGTCATAACAGATGGGTTCTCCTGCCGTCAGGCGGGTCCTCGGTCGGCCGAATTCCAAAGTCTAGGTCCGGCGTCAGTTGTCGTCGCTTCTTCCCTGACATCAGTGTGACAGGTGTATAAAGGAACCAGCCGACGCCATTTTCTTCAGTTTTTCTTGCCCCAGATGTCAGGTGCCCCCAGAAGGAAGGCAATGCATAAATTTGTGTAATAAAGCAGTGCAATATAATCAAAATATAGTAGTTGCAAGCAAATACACCATAAATGAATACCCCAATCAGGTTGTATGAGGATGTGTTAGCCTATAGGCCTGGAGGGAGGGAAACCTGGACTGCAGCTGTATTAGCACTCGAACATCTACATTTATGGTAGGTACAAAACTGTACTATGTTCATCGTGCATACAGCTGCAGTCATAACAGATGGGTAGAATCCCAAAGCTAAGAAAGGGGTGGTAGGCACTAGGTGGAACTAGGAGGAGCAAGGATGCCCTGCAAGACTGCAGTGGCAAAGCCTGCTCTAGTTTTGGAGTATAATGGTAGGTGGTAGTGCTTGGAGAAGGTATGCACAGAACTCCAAGTGGCTGCTTCCAAAATATCTTTGGTAGGAACTCCTCTGAGGAAAGCTGCAGAGGTAGCTGTGGCCCTTGTGGAGTGAGATCTGATGCCTGTAGGTACAGTTTTGCCATGAAAAGAATAGCAAAAGCGTATGCAGTGGGCTATCCATTTTGAGATTGTCTGTTTCAAAATTGGCTTTCCTTGAGCTCCTACAGCATAGGACACAAAGAGCTGTTCTGATTTTCTGAAAGGTTTTGTTCTGTCCAGATAATAACGGAGTTGTCTGTGGATGCCCAAGGAATGTAGTAATCTCTCCCCTTTGTTTTGAGGATTAGGATAAAAGGTAGGTAAGTGTATGGCCTGATTCAAAGCTACCCTGGATACCACTTTAGGCATAAAGGACGGGTTGGTTCGTAAGGAAACTCTGTCCTGATAGAAGATGATAAAAGGCTGCACAGCCATGAGAGCTTGTAGTTCTGAAACTCTACGAGCTGAGGTAATAGCCAGAAGGAAAGCTGTTTTCCAGGACAAGTATTGCAAATCTGATGAAGCAGCTGGATCAAAGGGAGGCAAGGTCAGTTTTTCCAGAATGAAATTGAGATCCCAAGCAGGTATTGGTTGTTTCCTTGGGGGTCTTAGATTCTTAGCCCCTCTGAGGAACTGTCTTAAGAGAGGGTGAGAGAATAAGGGTGGATCAGTGTTGTATTCTGCAGAAATGGCTGAGGCATGGATTATGATGGAGGAGAATGAAAGTCCACTCCTTAGCAGCTCAGCTAAATACTGTAGTAGTTGAGGTAAATTCAGTTTTCCAGGATCCTGGCCCTTTTTCTCATTCCAGACACAAAACCGTTTCCATTTTGTGGAGTAAGCTTTTCTAGTTGACGGCCTTCTGGCCTCCAAAATGACATCCTGCACCTCCTTGGAGAGTAGGGTCTGTTGTGATGCTAAGGAATCTTCCATGCGGCTAGATTGAGTGTTTTTAGCTGGCTGTGAAGACTTTTGAAGCTGTGCTGAGCCAGAAGAAGAGGCATTAGAGGAAGGGTCCATGGTGGGGAATGCGTCAGGCTCCTCAGGAGTGGGTACCAGTGTTGTCTTGGCCAGTCCGGAGCAATGAGAATCATCTTTGGTCTGTCTGCTCTGGTTTTCAATAGAACTTTGGGCAGCAGAGGAAGAGGTGGGAAAGCATAAACTGTCATTGATGTCCAACTGAAAGAGAGAGCGTCCACTCTCCAGGCCTTTGGATGGAAAATCCTTGAGCAGAATTTTGTCAATTGGTGATTTTTGTGGGAGGCAAAGAGATCTATGTCTGGCCTTCCCCATGCTTGGATTATTTCTGTAAAAACTTTTGGATGCAACTTCCATTCGTGTGGATCTGTCATATTTCTGCTTAGGTTGTCTGCCAGCGTGTTTTCTTTGCCTGGCAAGTACTGTGCTTGTAGTTCGATTTGTAAGTCCATGGCCATGTTCCAAAGTGACATGGCCAGTCTGCATAGGGGGTATGAATGTGTTCCTCCCTGCTTGTTTACGTACCACATAACTGTGGTGTTGTCCATTCTTATCAATAGTTGACCTGGTTGCAGAAGGTCCTTGAAAGCTATAATAGCATTTATTACTGCTAGCATTTCCTTTTGATTGATGTGAAGGTGGTTTTCTTTTTGGGACCATTTGCCCTGAATGCACCGATCTGTCATGTGCGCCCCCCAGGCGTAGTCCAAGGTGTCTGTTGTGATGACTTGATTTGCTTGAGGCTTGCTGAATGGAAGACCTGTGTTTGTTTGGCATGCTTGAGCCCACCACAGAAATTCCTTTTGCAGACATGGAATTAGTGGTATTATTGTTTCCAAACTGTGGCTGTGTTGAGACCATATATTTTTCAGGTACCATTGAAGTTTCCTCATATGCAGCTTTGCACATGGGATTAGTAAGATGCAAGATGCCATGAATCCCAGAGCCTGCAGGATTTTCCTTGCAGTCAGCCTGGTGCAATTTGCTAGTGCTCTGAAGTATTGAGTTAGTTGCCCCTGCTTCTCTGGCATGAGGTAGGCCATCTGGGTGTTTGTGTCCAAGTTGGCACCCAGGAAAATTATCTTCCGAGAGGGTATTAGCCTTGATTTCTTTTGTTGACTGTGTATCCCAGAGAGTTCAACAACATTATTACATAAGCCAGATGTTTCAGAAGAATGTGCTTGCTGTCCGCTTGGATCAGGCAGTCATCCAAATAGGGGTATATTTGTATCCCTTGAAGTCTGCAGTAGGCAATTACTGATGCCAGGCATTTCGTGAATACTCTGGGCACAGTAGATAAGCCAAAGAGCAATGCAGAGAATTGATAATGGGTTGAACCTGCAAGAAATCTGAGGTATCTTCTGCAATTTTGTCTGATTGGGACATGCAGGTATGCCTCCTTGAGGTCCAATGTTACCAGCCAAGACTCCTTGCCCAGCATGGGAAGAAGTTGCTGTACAGTGAGCATCTTGAATTTTGGTACGAGTAGAAATGTGTTTAGGATGGATAGGTCCAAAACAGGTCTCCAATCTTTTCCCTTCCTTGGTACCAGGAATAGCCTGGAATAAAAACCTTGACCTTGTTCGTGCGTAGGTACCTCTTGAATAGCTTTCATGTCTATGAGATCTGTAATTTGCCTTTGTGCCTCTGCCCTTTGATTGTGTGGCAGGTTTGGCATGCCTCTCATTTTTGGAAGGGTGTGAAAATGGAATCTGTAGCCTCTGTTTATAATGTCCAGGATCCATTTGTCTTTTGTGACAATATGCCAGTTTTTTGAAAATAATGACAGCTTTCCTCCTAAGGGGGCTGCCATTTGAGTCTTGCTTGGCATGCAAAGGGGAAAGTCATTGGGCTTGCTTTCTGAATGATTGCGAGTTATCCTCACCACCTCTTTGTGTAGGAGCTTGCCATTGTCTGCCTCTAAACGATCCTTGGGATTGTCCTCTGCCCTTCTGGCGCCTGTATCTGCCTCTTTGGGGTCTGTCCGTGGCTGGAAAGGACCAATTTTTGGAAGGCCAATTTCTACTGAAACGTGGGGTTGTACCTGTAGAAAATCTTTCACAGTTTGCATTGATTTAGCCTTTTCCTCCATTTTCCTTAATACCTCCTCAGCATTAGCACCAAATAATACATCCTTTTGAAGAGGGGCATCTAGTAATTTAGCTTTGACATGATCAGGCAAGGTTTGTTCCTTGAGCCAGGCATGTCTACGCATGACTGATCCTGTAACAGCAGCTCTACATGAGGCCTCTAGAGCATCAAAACCACATTGTAAGGTATGCTTACCCACTTGTTCTGCACTATGCATCAAATCCTGCAACTCCTTCAAGTCTGGTTGTTCAGGTTGTGACATTTTACTTTTCAATTGTGATAACAAAAACTGTTGGTATTTTAGCATATGGAACTGACAGTTTAAGGCCCTCATGGTTAAGGTAGCCGAGGTATATACCTTTTCCCCCCACCTTTCTAAGGATCTGGAATCTCTCTGAGAAGGTAATGGATTTTTAGCAGTGGAGGCCTTAATTCCCTTGGGGCCCTGTGAGATGGTTTCTGGGTCAGCAGCATGGCTTTTGTATAGAAATTGGTGCGAGTCAGGAACCCTGTAATACCTGTCAGGCTTAACTGGGGCTGGAGGCAGAGAGTCCGGGTTAAGGCAGGCCTCCGAGTAAACATCATCTAGGCTGTCCAAGACAGGAGGTATAGCCAGAGGCCTGTGCTGAGGTAATAAAAGAAATTCCCTAAGCCTTTTCTTGGAATCTGAATAATCTTGGCCTTCCCAGTGAAAGTGTTCCCTTAAGGTAAGCAAAGTTTCCCCAAATGAGTAATCCTCTGGGGGGGATACAGAAGGAATGGACTCCTCCGCATCAGAGTCTTCAAAAGGGGAGTAAGAATGTTCCTGATCATCAGAGTACTCTGAAATAATGGAGCCCTGATCAGAGGAGGGGGATTCTTCCTCCACTCTGGGCCTTTTGTCCGGTGGGGGTTGAGAACCCCTGATAAAGAGTAATTAAATCCTCAGCCATTTTAAGCATCTGTTTTTTAGGCATGGGGCCTGGAGATGGGCCCTGTGCAGCTTGTCTCTTAGAGTGCATGGCTGCTTTAGACTTAGTGAAAGCCTTGATGGAGAAAGAAGAGGAAGGTCTGAAGACACCTTGAGTGGGGGTAGACCTGTCCAAATTTTGAGGTTCAACGCCAAGAGTGGTTTCGGTATCTGTAGTCGGGGTGTGGGCCGAGGAGCCTGCGACCTCGGGCACAGGAGGCACCGCCAAAGAAGTGTCGTCGGTAGTCAGGGGCTGCGTAGGCACCTCGCTGAGAACCGGACCACGTGTAGTCGGCTTTGGCATGGTGTCGGTAGAGGCCGTGGACCTCGTGTGTCGGGCCTTATCTTTGTGTTTTTTAGACAAAACTGGAGTCGGAGTATCCGACGACATAATATAGTTAACTGTTTTTCCAAAATAATGCTGGGCGAACTCCGCCCGACGCTTAATGGTGCGTTTGTTGAATGTAGCACAAAAGCGACAGACCGAGACGTTGTGGTCTAGGCCTAAACAAGGTATACAGAGGGAATGGAAATCCTTATGCGGTATTTGCTTCCCACATGAAATACAATTATTAACTTTGTCTGACATCGGTCTGAGGCAAGAAAAGTTTCCCCAACGGGGTACTTAGCTTTCAAGAAGACTTCGGTTTCAAAATTTTCGTAATCTCAGGAGCTGGCCGACCGGCACTTGCAAACTGCTTCTGCTTCGGGCACCGCGCAGCAAGAAAGACTGAAGAAAATGGCGTCGGCTGGTTCCTTTATACCCCTGTCGCACTGACGTCAGGGAAGAAGTGACGACAACTGACACCGGACCCAGACTTTGGAATTCGGCCGACCGAGGACCCGCCTGACGGCAGGAGAACCCATCTGTTATGACTGCAGCTGTATGCACGATGAACATCTAGGTATAAATCCCTATGTCACGCTCACTGACAGAACCCACACTGTGAAAGGAGCAGACTCCAAATCTGACTTCAGACCAGTGACAAGTGGAGTACCACAGGGTTCAGTTCTGGGTCCTCTCCTGTTTGGTATCTACTTTTCTGAAGTACAGGCTAACACAGAAGGTCTTTGGCTAATGAAGTTTGCAGATGACTGCAAATTAGGAGCCATAATCGAAACTCCTAACGATGTGGACATCCTACAAAAGGGCCTCACTGAGACAGATGCCTGATGTCAAAGCCATGGTCTCAAGCTCAATGCCAAAAAGTGCACTGTCATCCCCTTTGGTAAAAACTCTGTACCCATGAGCTACCACATAGGTGGTAGCCTACTTAACACCAAAAGTGTGATAAGAGACCTTGGGACACAGGTGGACAGTAGTCTCTCCTTTGATAATCACATCGCCACAGTAGTCAGGAAATCCTTCTACGTGGCACACCATCACAAAAGGTTTCTCATCCAGGAAAAAAGAGGTCATTGTTCCCCTCTACTCATCACTCATTAGACCCATTATAGAGTACAGCACCCCCTTTTGGTATGTACCTCACAAGACATCTACAACAACTGGAAAGGCCACAGGAATACCTCACAAAGAGGATTACCGGCCTCAAACAGATGCCCTACGCAGACTGTCTCAAAACACTCCAGCTTTACTTTGTCCCATATTGCCTACTCAGAGGCAATCTCTGCCTAACATACAAAGTTATGTCAAACTCAGAGCTGTTGGACATGCTCCACTTAAAGAAATCCCAATCCTTCTGAGCTACACGTTCTTGGGACCTAAACCTTGTCAACACAATAAACAGAACATGCTGGAGGGATAGATTCCTGTCCCAGAGACGTCCCATACTCTGGAACAAACTACCTATCTATATCAAACAAAGCTCCTCATTAGCACTCTTAAAGAAAAATCTTGATGATTGGATGGGAAATAGGAAATTCACCCTGAGGAGCACCTCTGTGGCTCTGCTCGACAGGGGCACAGGAAAATAATTTTCTTGGGTGGCGAAAGCCAGGGTACCTTTTTGGCTAGGCTTATATAGGCCCTACGGCCAATAGCTTAGTACCTACCTATGAAACCCACTTGAGCACGGGAAGAACATGCAGACTTCACATAGAAGGCACCCCAGCCAAGAATCGAATCCGAAAACCTCTTGCTGTGAGGTGACAATGCTATCCTCTGTGCCACTGTGCCACCCATACAAAGGGGTGACAATGCTATCCTCTGTGCCACTGTGCCACCCATACAAAGGTACAAATGGAGCATGATAAATATACTTTTAAAGAAGCAGTGGTGCAGAGATGGCAGTTCTCTAGCCAGTGTGATGAACACTAAAACTTTTGGTGCTTCTAACATAGAGGAGGCAGCATTTATAAGCCTGGTAGTTCTGCATCACCACAAACCTCAAGGCACGTAATTTAAAGTTATCATAAAGGATTTGCTATCTAGGATAGTCTCTAGAAATCTCCTGCTATTGAAGGGGTTAGATCTGATTTCTGAAGACTGAAGGAAATGCCCAAACTATGGAAGTACTGCACAGGTTGCTAAATTGCAGATGAAAATCCTGAAGGAAATGCACTAAATCAAGCAATCATCTATTTAATGGAAAAAGGGGAACTCCCATAAATTTATTTGATGAGAAAATACTAGAGATAGGCACAACCTGAGTGCAACAGATAGGCCAAATGGAAAATAAATTAATTAGTAGTGGAGTCCCTCACTCCACTTTTTTTTTGTATTCCTTGGGAGAGGAGAGGAATTCTTTCCTTAACTTTCTATTTAAATACAGCGTTGCTCCTATGTTATTACTGCAATTAAACATCATCAGTTTTACAGCTACTGCATTATTTCACTTTTTTGGCAATAATGTAGTCATGTTGAAAACATGTCCTCATTGTCTTGCCCACCTTACTGTTTAAACTGAAGTTAAATAAGAATCACCTGTGAACTTGGTGAAGACGGATGTGAATGTAAGCATCCTGCATGACCAATGCTTGTTATAAATGCATCCTACATAAAGAAAAGAAGTAGTGTTTATGGTGTCAACATGTTGAACTAGTTTGTCTTTATAAACTTGTTTATGTTTGTGAGCTCTGAATGTGTCTATTCTAATCTTCATTTCCGTGGAACCCAGAAAATCTTAAAAACAACCTTCTTCTTGATCTGTCATGACTGTCCATTAGATTAAAGATTTAATAGAAATTAAAAAAGTAGAGCCCAGTGGATCTGATTTCACAGAGTAGTTGAAATACACCTTGGGATTGGAAATGCACATTTTACAGTAGCTCTTTGATCTATTTGTATATGGAACCACTAGACTGAATAGTGGGTAAAGCTTATTCATATGGTACGGCTGGAAAAAGAAGTGATGGCAAGGCCCACAAAAGGGTATTGTTACTGTTTGTCTTCTTGGGAAAATCCCTCTTGCTGTTCTTGCTGCTGTTTGGTTGTGCTGCAGTTATCTGGTTTATTTGCAGTGAAAGAGGCAATATTTTGCACAGAAACTCTTTGAACTTGGAACAGGTGGACTGAACATCTCATTTGCTTCATATTTTTGGTTGTCTTAACCTTTTAATACTTTTTTGGAAAGGAACCAAACATGCAGTTCTGATGTATTGATATAGCCAAAAGCTGAAGTGTAACACCACCAGGGAAAAGCTGGAATTCCTTTATAATGATTAGGAATTTCTTCCCTGATAGAAACACCAGAAATTCCTTGATCCAAATCAGAAGCTTATTAATTTCTCCATGATAATGTATTATTTGGGTCTGACAGTTTACAGCCAGACAAGGACACCTCTGCTGTTGTTTTGGGCAATAGAAAGGTAATTCACAGCATGGTCAGCCACTGGACTTTTGTAAAGAAACTTCTGTAGATTTTTTGAGTATATGTCTTCACATCTGTGTTCCTGGTACAAATCCTAATACTAATGTAGTATCCCAAATGAAGTGCTTCTTCATCAAGCGTTTTTCTTACGAGAGGAGATATCCCCTTTGGAGAAGCCATATGAGACTGAATCCTCAAATCCTCATTCAAAGACTCATGATGCAGATGGGAGGGTTGCAATATGGCAGGGATTTTTCACTTTTCTCTGAACTAGAAGAAGGTGGGTGAGGACAAATAAGGCTCTTTTAGAACACATAGTCCACAATGCAGAAGGATACTTGTAGAAAGGTACTGATGTCTTGAGTGGCCTTCTAAACTAATGCAGAATACTTAAGAGGTAAATTCTGTATAATATACATGGAACCCACCAGAGAAGCATCAGATGCTTGAGGGACTGACATCAGATCCTGAATGCCCTAGCAACGAGCACCCAGTTACTGGGCATCTGATCAAACAGTAATATAGTTGCCTGTGGTAAAGTATCTGCATCACAGTTGTCTAGTCCCTGGATGTCCCTACCACAACACACACAAAATCCCTCAGCAAAGGAAAGAAAAAAAAAAGTGGACAGCCTCTATTGAGACCGAGTTGAAGAGGGATGAAACCAAAATCAGATCCCACAACAGAAGTCTAGTGACAAACATCTGATGAAACAGATTTCTTATGGAATTAGGAAGGTTCGACCATTGGGCAGTATTTTCTAAAGACCTTCATTAAATTACGACTTGAGACATAGGCATACCTACATTAACAGGAAAGAAAACAAACCATAATAACATTTTTTATTTACATACATTACATATCTGTTTTCTTTCTTTGCAACAACTCTCATTTAGTCAAAATTTAGTTAAAATTGCTCCGCTCCTGCCTTCCCTTAACCCAACTCCTCCTCCTGAATATATACTGCATGTATTGTATTGTTTCCACAAATTCCATTTATTTCAATGTAATTTGCATCTTCCCTTTATTAAAGATCCCATTTACAGTACTTTTACCTCTTTTGCAATATTCAATATTTCAAATACAGTTGGTTTTGGTTTTCCTCCCCACCACAAAACCACAGTGATCCATTATCTATCAGTTTTGGCAAAACTACTGCTATTTTTTTAATTAGTATAAACATAAACACTTTATAATAATGAAATAAAAGGCAGTGGCTGCAGAAAACCCTTAAATACACATTCAAACTAATTGATAATTAATTGATTGTCACTTAAAACAATATTAAATACTAAACAACTTTATCTGCATTCAATTTAATCTGCCATTAATTCTTAAAGTCACCTGCTTGTGGAATGTTTATTGTCTTTATATTGTACTCCTGGTGGTCATACCAACATGAAGTTTGTCCATAGTAGCAACTGAAACAAATGAACCTGTTGAAAAATATATCTACAGATTTTAATTGTAACAGCAGAACATTCCCTTTTAACAGAGTTAATTTTCACTTTATAATAATGGTTGAAAACTGAAATGGATCTATATAATGCTGGGTCTGACAAGTCTTTACCTTCCCTGGGTAATACAGCCACCACAAATTTCTTCTAAGATGTTGGTGCTTCCTGTCATTTTAAAAATGCTATTAAATAAAATCTTCCACATCTTTTGTCACTTTCTTCCCTCCCAGTGTCCAAACTTCCACAGGAATACCATCTGTTCCTGGAGACCTGCCTGCTGACTAACAGTACATCACTATTTTTATTTCATCTCCTTTTATCTTAATAGTTGCTGAGCCTCAACTTCCTATAACCTTGGCATAATTAAGTCTTCCAGAAACATTTCTATCTGTGAAATTTCTTGGTTTTCACATTTCTCTCTTTATACAAACTCTCATTAAATTTCCGAAATACCTCCCATACCAATACAGTATTTCTGGTTATTTTTATATTATGCTCCCTAAGTTTGGTGACAACCATACTTTCTGTTGCCTACGTCATTGTGCTAAATGTATTCTGCTCTGAAATTATTATCAAAAATAGTTGCATAACAACAATCTGTCTAAACTCATGCATATTATCCAAATACTCTTATTTTCTCTTCAGCATTCTGCATTTCCTCCTCTTCTTGTTCCATGAGATTTCCCTTATTCTTCATTACTTTAACCTTTGTCAGCCCCTCTAACTAATTCCTATTACTTCTTAACCATATCTCTCTTTTATTTCTACCCTGATTTTCAACTCAATTTTAATTTTTATCTCTCTCACTTCTGAAGAATTATCAATCTTCTATATTAACTCTAAAATAATTTCCACCACCTATTCTGTGAATTCCTTTCTTTTTTAACAGGTAGGTAGGTAGGAAAGTACTAGTGTCTCATTTGTACTTCATTACTCTGCATTTTTATCTTAGTTTTTATTGTTGCATAATCTGAAATAGTTATGGGACGTGAGTCGAAGTTTTCAATTATATGCACATGCTCCTGTGAAACAGAAATTCTGTTCAGTCTACGACAGTTATTGAACCTTGGGCAGTAGTATGCAAACTCTGTCAGAGTTTCTAATACTGAATTATTCATGTCTTGAATACATTTCTCCAGAAATGTACCCACTTTTGTTATGTTTTCCATTTTAAGTCACCCAGACACAACCTCATTATTGCATATCAAGTTCTGGTGCCCACCTATAAGAAATATTCCCTGCTGAAAGCTGATTTATCCCAAAATACTAAGCTCTGTCATAGCAGTTTTTGGTGGAATGTAAATACATCCCACTGTAATCATTCTTCCTTGCCAATAGCCCCTTTCAACCACAAATCTAACATTATCTTTTTTTTTCTCTTCTATCACTATCAGAGTCCCTCTAACAATTAGTATTATTACTCCCCTTTTCCCTTCTCCCTGATGAATATCCATCCTGAAATTCTTTGTCAATTTCAGATGCTCACTTCTTTCCAAATGTAAATCCTGTAGCATTGCTATTTGCATTCTGCATTTCTTAATATAATTCAGTACTCTTTCCTTTTTGTCTGTACCTGTAAGGCCATTTACATTCCAACAAAATATGGGTACACATATCACATTCTTCTTGACTTTCTACTTTGATGAAACCCTAAAATTAAAAAAAAAAACTAAATATTTTTAACAACCCCATACATTATTAACTTAGAAACAAACACACAAAACTGCATATGTTTTCAACACATGATGTTTAACCTTCCAAACAGGAACAATTGCCCAAATCAACAGCTGCACCCATGGGCATTACCTAATCTAAAATTAAGGTTACCCATGTTGTAGCTCATGTGGTACAACATGTGTTCTCACTTTAAGAATTGTTGTCTGCACTTCTCTTGGCTCTATTTCCCTCCCATCAGATGTGAAAAACTGCTTGCATGCTTTCAGAGAACACTAACTAAGAAAAAGTACACTGGCAACTTTTAGGTAAAACTAAATTGAACACTGTTCTATTAATTATTAATTTATTAGATTGTCTCCATGGAGACAATCTAATAAAGAGCAATAAAAACAGAATACTTTTTTTTCTTTCAATGGCTAGAAGACAACATTCAAGTGTTTTCCAAATCTGGGGCAGAAATAAAGATAAGACAAAACCAGGCAGCACTTAGCAGAAGCACAGGCTGTACCATGCGGCTTAGCATGGATAATCCTCCTTTTAGGTTAACCCAGGTCTGTCTGTGTGGCTGTCAGTTTGGGACAATTGTTACTATTAGGAGTTTACACATTTAATACTTGAAGATGTGCATAGTTTTGTGTTTATTATAAAGTTAACAGGTTTTAGGGGTGTATTTTTTGAGGGCTTTCAGTAAAGCAAAACGTTTTACAACATGTGAAATAGGCTCAACTGGCTATGACAAGAACCAACTGTATAAAAGCTGCATGTAACACAAAAGCTGGAACTAGGTACTTAAAAAAAAGATATTGTACATAAAAGGAGGGAATAATAACTTTTTAACATAATGACGGTTTCTATATTATCTTTAAATGTTAATGGTCTCACACATATACACAAAAAAGAAAGAAATGTGAACTGTATTAAAATGTAGAGTGTAAATAGCTATGCTACAGGAGACACATCTGGAAAGAACTGAACATGTGATTTTGATAAAGAAAGTTTTTCAGGACGGTTATTCAGCAGAATACCTGGGACAAAGGAAAAGAGGAGTACTTACATTAATTACAAGAGAAGCTCCAAATGGAAAAGTACTACAAATCTATCATTATCATCTTTTTTGTCCTCTTCAATGGGGCTACTGGCATGTATTTATATTCCACCTAAAACTACTACAACGGAGCTTAAGAAAATTCTGTGAGAAATAATCAGCTTTTAGCAGGGAATATTACTTGCAGGTGGTGACTGGAATTTGATCTACAGCAGTCAATATGTGTCTGGGGGCCCAGAAGGGAAAATATAACAAAAAAGGGTAGATTTTTGAAGAAATTTATGAAAATAATTGACATGGAAGATGTGAATTCAGTAGTAGGACTTCAGGGTGAATTTACATATTTACAGGTTATGAACAAGGAAGTGATGACAACTGCAGATATGTTTTTAATAGAGAGTATGATAGAACTGTGATAATGGAAGCTTTAAGACAGATTCAAGATAAAATAAGTGAAAAGGAAAATATGGTGAATGGGTGGATGTTAAAAATTATGGTTATTGTAAAAATACGGACAAAAGAATATTTGTAGTTACAACTTACATTTTGAGTCCAGAGATTATATTGCACTATTGGGACTTTTTATTGAAATATAAGGATTTACAGAAAGTGATAGGGAAAACCTACTAATATTAAAGGATATTTGATAAGATAATGCAGTATTATTTAGATCTGTTGGGAGATATTGTTGTCTCACAGAAGGTGTGGTTTATGCATTACAATGTGACTGTGGTTTATTTTACATTGGTGAGACTAAAAGGGCTTTCAAGTCTCGACTACAAGAACATGTTAAAGACATTAGATCTAGTACACTTGAAAGCTCTTTAGCTCAGCATTTTAAATATTATCATGACAGTAACCCTGACTATTTCAGAAATCTTATTAAAGTCTGTATAAAGCAGAGAAAAATGGAAATCAAGAAAAGGTACAAATATAAAATGTTTATGGAAGAATTAAATATGCCATGGTTAGAGGTAGATGAAGCCCAATTACTAACAGGACAAAAGGAGGTGAGATAAAAATGGCGGTGTATAACCAATCCACAGAAAAGTCTCCAGGAATAGATGGTATTCCTGAGGAAGTTTGGAAGTCAGGAGGGAAAAAACTGATAAAGATCTGGAAGGTTTTCCAATAACAGAAAAATGTAACAGCGACAAACACGGCAGACAGGGCTAGCAAATAATAGCATTTATTAAGACAAGAATGACAATACGAAGTGCATCCACATGGTTCAGCTATGCTTCATCAGACATTGAAGTAGAATAACAAAATCACCACTTAATACAATACTAGACAGCCTAATTACCAATCTAGATAAAAGTTGTCATGACAACAAATTAGCATCTCATAAAACCTTAAAATAAAAGATGCAAACAAAATCATTCACAAACAGATCATATTAAAACTCTATCTATATCAGATTCTAATAATTATAAAATAAAACAGCTCATGAATATAATGCTTATAAAACACAATCGTTTTAATCAATCTGCACTGAAAGTATACATCTAGTACTCAAAACCTCCTTATTTAAAATGCAGAATCCTGCATGTTTCATAGAACCTTTTATTATATTATGTATGTGCCTATCTGTATACTAACTCTTACCTATAATATAAAAAAATTCTATCTAAAATAAGACTAACTAAATATAACAAGTTGCTACTTAACTTTCCTACAAAAGTATAATACTAGAATTATGAAATCTCAAATCAACCTAGTGCATCGAAGCTCTGCACATCTCGCAAGAAAACACTCACCATCGACCTGGCAGCTATCAACCAGCCTAACTCCAGTGTTAATGTAAATGTAACCTACCATGTATTAATTAATGAAATAACTTTCTATCCTTTAAAAATGGAACTGCATCATTCTGCCACTTTCCTGGCCCAAGGCTTCAGCTGAAAATAGACAAGACATTAACACTAAGCTGATACCTGGGCAAAACACCAATGTCAGCAGGACTAATTTGTCTTCCACTGAAGGACTGGATATGCCCAAGAATGGTTCAGAGATGCATGTGTCAGTTCATGAAGATACTGTTTTGACTTCATCTACCCTTAGTCCATCAAAGATAGATGTTAGACCTAAGACCTCTTGTAGAACCTCAGGAGGCAAGTCACAGGTTTTTCCAAGTCTACCCTTACCTATCCGAGAACTGAGAACATCAGAAGTCCCCAAGTCAGGGGAGGAAACGTCTGAAGTATACAGGCAAGCAGAACAATACACCATCGGTCAAGAATGTTTGGATGCAAAATAATGACTTAATGTAAAACCTTTCTGCTCTGACTTTATCTAGAGATCAATTGCAGGTATTGCAGAAAGGTCTTTTATACATTCCTGCTACACTCAGTAACTTGTGATTTTGTTTTGGATTTGATATTGTTTTGCAGGTATGCTATGTTGAATATCTTGTTTCCTAAGACTGATGCCCAGATTAATACATTTAAGAAACCAAGCATCTATATTCCTATTTTTCATACACAAGTTAAAGCATTTTTAAGAACATGTGAACATGTTACCACTTTTCTTTCTTCTTAAGACAGTCATATATCCTTCCTTCCAAGCCACTTTCCATTTTGTATCTCTAGACTTGTAATAGGTTATTGGGGGTCTTTACTGCTTATATTATTCTCTAAGATGTAAGTTTCCCTGTTAAGATAACTGCTGTTTTATAAATGCATAGTTTTTGTACTGTTATTTATATATATATATATACATATATATATATATATATATATATATATATATATATATATATATATAGCTATACATTACTGCTTCCTGTAATGACTTACAGTTTTTCCATAGTATGTTTGAAAAGTTTGTACAATTCAATAAAAATATATTTGAAAAAAAAGAACATGATCTTTTTTGTATGTATAATGAATGCAATAATGCTTATAAAAATACTGAGATATTTTTATAATGTATCATCTAATGAGTATAAGGCACTCAAGCAGCTACAAGCTAATGATGATATTACTATTTGTCCCACTGATAAGGGTGGTGCCATAGTAGTCTTAAACCATACTGATTATATAGAAGCTACGCATTTGTTACGGTCTGATAAGTCTACTTACAAACAAATCACACTCGTAGAAGTGAAAAGGCTTATTTGTGAAGTACACAATGAGTTGTATGATTCCTTGGCATGTAGGTATATCAGTAAGGAATTGTATGAGTTTTTTATGGTACAAGCACCTGTTATTCCCTTAATTAAAGGATTGCCTAAGATACACAAGTCTTTGTTTAATCCCCCTTACAGACCTATAGTTTCTGATAATGGTCAGCTCACTGAGCCTATTTCCATTTATTTAGAAAAAAACCTTACCATTGTTATTAAATGTTTGGCTGTTTTAACAGATGCTAAAGGGTTTCTTATGTCTCTTTATCAAGACTTGGAAATTTATCCATTAGGAGATGATGATATATTAGTTACACTTGATGTTTGTTCTTTATTTACTTGTATACCAAATGCTTTAGGCATAGATTCCATGAAAAAAATTCTTGATTGAGAATAGTGCCTCTTCTACCAACACTATACACACACTTTGTATGTTGATGGACTTAGTGCTTGTAAACAATGTTTTTATGTTTAAAGGGGTACACCATGTGCAAACTCCTATTCAATATAGTTATGGCACAATGGGAGATTACCATGGCTTTAGCAAATGAATCAAGTTATGTTACTAGTTATAAAAGATTTATGGGTGACATATTTTTTATATGCCCTGGATGGAACAGAGTCTGAGTTACTAGATTTCATAAAGTATTTACAGAATGCAACATTCTGCAGAATTTTAAATCATGGAGGCTTGTCTTGTCTGACCTTCAAGAGTACCTTGGGGAGGAGAGGCAGAGGCGGAAAGGCATAGACGTGAAGATTGCTCCAACAGAATGATAGCGCATCCACTTTCCAAGCTGTGGGATGAAATATTTTTGTGCAAAACTTTGGCAACTGGAAATTTAGTGGAGAAGCGAACAGATCTATGTCTGGAGTTCCCCATATCACTGTCAATTTTGAAATACATGAGGATCAATTTCCACTTTCGTGGGGATCCACTATCTGTCTGCTCAAAACATCTGCTAAGGA
Organism: Protopterus annectens; assembly: GCF_019279795.1. Classification (NCBI taxonomy): domain Eukaryota; kingdom Metazoa; phylum Chordata; order Ceratodontiformes; family Protopteridae; genus Protopterus; species Protopterus annectens. The sequence continues at coordinate 295,046,063 of NC_056751.1, read as the reverse complement.
GTTCTGTGCTCTGGTAGAAACCTTGCCTGAAGATTGAGGTGTAAACTGAGAGCAGTCTCCCACAAAATCATTGCTTGCCTGCAAAGAGGGTACGAATGGGTTCCCCTTGCTTTGTTGATGTACCACATGACAGTTGTGTTGTCTGTTTGAATCAACACTTGCCCTGGGTGAAGTAAATCCTTGAAAGCCATCAATGCAAATTGGACTGCTAATATCTCCTTCAAGTTGATATGTAAATGTTGAAGTCTGGCAGGCCACGTGTCTTGAACCCATTTTCCATTGAGGTGTGCTCCCAAGCCTTGTCCGAGGCATCTGTCGCTAAAATCTGACTCGCCTCTGGTCGGGTCACAGAGAGTCCTTTGTTTAGGTGACATTCCTGAGCCCACCACAAAAATTCCTTTTGAATGCAAGGTATTATTTGAATGACAGTGTCCAGATCTTGGCAGTGTTGTGTCCATACATTTTTGAGATACCATTGTAGTTTCCTCATATGCAGTTTGGCATTGGGAAGCACCAGAATACAAGATGCCATGAACCCCAAGGCTTGAAGGACTGTCCTTGCAGTCAGCCTGGACCGTAGAGACAATTGATGGAAGTAAAGAGTAAGGTTCTTTGCTTGTCCGGGGTCAAAAGGCCATCTGGGAAGCTGTATTCAGTCTCACACCCAGAAAGCACATTTCCTGAGAGGGTACTAGACTGGACTTTGTTTCATTCACAGAATACCCTAGGCACCTTAACACTGCCATCACATACTGTAGATGATGAAGAAGTTCGTACTTGTCTTGAGCAAGAATCAGGCAATCGTCCAAATAAGGATAAATTTGTATTCCTCTTAACCCGTGAAGAAGGCTATCACTGGAGCCAGAACCTTTGTGAACACCCTGGGCGCAGTAGATAAGCCAAAGGGCAATGCAGAGAACTGATAATGTAAAGTCCCAGCCTGAAAGCGCCTTGGGTACCTCCTGCAACTGGGCCTGATAGGAACATGAAGATAAGCCTCTTTGAGATCCAGAGTTACCATCCAGTGATCTTTGCCCAACAGAGGTAGAAGTTCTTGCAACGTCAACATTTTGAATTTTGGAATGTCCAGGTATGTGTTGAGGATAGATAAATCCAAAATCGGCCTCCAAGTGTTTCCTTTCTTTGGTACTAGAAACAGGTGAGAATAAAAACCTAGGCCCACTTCTGACAGAGGGACCTGCTGTATAGCCCCCATTTGAAGAAGTAAAGAAATCTGCTTGTGAGCCTCTACCCTTTGCTGAGGAGGAACGTCTGGCATGCCTTTGAAAGGAGGCAATGTATGGAAATAAAACTTGTAGCCTCGGTCTATAATGTCCAACACCCATTTGTCCTGGGTGACTAAAAGCCAGTTTTGCTTGAAGAGTGCCAACTTTCCTCCCAAAGGAGCTGCCAGACATGAAGAATCTGGCAGCTGAAGATGCAGGTCATTGGGCCTGTTTACGAAAGGACTGGCCCCTGCCCTCACCTGTAGATTGTGCAGGTGAACTCCATGTTCTAGGCCTGAAAGTACTCTGAGCTCTGCCCCTACCACGTCTATATCTACCCCTAGACTGTGAATCAGAAGAAGGATAAGCCCATCCCTTAGTAGGCCAATTCCTGCTAAACTTAGGAGGCTGCACCTGCAAAATCTTTAACAGTCTGCATAGACTTAGCCTTGTCTTCCATTTTCTTCAAGACAGACTCCACAGGAGAACCAAACAAAACTTCAGACTGTAAAGGAGCATCCAAAAATTCTAGTTTTAACATGCTCTGACAAATTCTGATCCTTGTAAGCCAGCGCTGCCTGGAATAACTGAACCAGTGGCAGCCACCCTGGAAGAAGCCTGTAAAGCATCGAAACCACACTGCAAAGAATGCTTACCCACCTGTTCAGAGGCATGTACCAAATCCTGTAATTCTTTACACTCTATGCCCTCTGCCAAAGCATCCACTTTAGATTTTAGTTGAGTAAGGAGAAAATTCTGATACTTCAACATTAGCAACTGGCAATTCAAAGCCCTCATTGCTAAAGTGGAAGAGGTATACACTTTCTTACCCCATCTATCCAAAGCTCTAGCATCTTTATCCATAGGAACTGGATTCTTTACAACAGAAGCCCTGACACCCTTAGGTCCCTGGCTAATAGTTTCTGGGTCAGCCCTTGGACTCTTATACAGATATTTATGAGCCTCAGGTACCTGTAATACCTGTCTGGCTTAACTGGCAGGAGGCAGAGAGTCTGGATTAAGGGAAGCCTCGGAAAACGTCTTGAACAACATCCAAAACAGGAGGTATAGCCAAGGGCCTATGTTGTGGTAAAAACAAAAATTCCCTAAGCCTCTTTCGGGAATCTGAGAAATCCTGACCTTCCCATTTAAAATGCTCCCTCATAGAATGCAGGGTTTCTGAAAAAGACAAATCCTCTGGAGGAGAAGCAGAAGGAGTGGAATCCTCTGCGTCTGAATCAGAATAAGGAGGAAAATCCTGAACGTCTTCAGCCGAAGACTCTGAGTAATCTGAAGCCTGCTCCAAACTTTCCACCTCTGGCTCCACCCTAGGCCTCTTATCAGGAGGGGGCATAGAACCTCTGATTAAAGAAATTAAATCTTCTGCCATTTTAAGCATGTGTTTTTTAGGCACAGAACCTGCAGAAGTAGGACTGACACCCGTGGAAGGCAAACCAGGCCTGCCTTTGGAAGGAGCCTTAGAGACAGAAGGAGAAGGCCTAACCACCTTAGGCAAGGAAGGGAGAACAGCAACCTGAGAGGCCCCCTCAGCCTGACCTGTCTCCTGAGAGGCCACATCTTGCAAAATTAGAGCCTCCCCTGAGACTCAACTGGAAACCTCGGCTGGATCACAGATTCCACCGTAGTTTCTAAGAACCGTGTCCGGAGCGGACGACTCACCCTGCCTGCACGTTAAAGATTTTTTTTTGCGCTTCTACGTGGTAGGGGCCGTCGGAGGATCCGCCGGCATATTATAATTACACCGCTTACGAGACAAGCCTAGCGCAATCTAACCTCACGTTTAATGGTGCGCATTAAACCTAGCACAAAGCGACACCCGACTACGCCGTGCTCAGGTCCCAAACAAGGAATACAAAGAGATGGTAATCCCTATCGGTATCTGTTTCCCACAAGAAATACAATTATTCACTTTTCTGACATCCGGAATTAACTGAGGCAAGAAAAACAAAAATATTCCCCAAGGTACTTAATAACTTGGTTACGGTCTGAAACTCAGAATAAAAATTTCAGAACGCATGAGCGGCACTTGCAAACGCTGCTTCTGCATCGGACCATGCGGCAAAAAAGGCTGAGGATATGACGTCGGTCATGCGCTTTAATACCCTGACGCTCTGATGTCAGATCTGAGCGCCCATGACCGACGTCAGCCTAATACTTTGGTATTCGGGCCGACCAAGGACAGCGGACTACCCATATGTAAGGACTGCAGCAATGTGAGATGAAGAACATCTTTCTATCCTTTAAAAATGGAACTGTATCATTCTGCCATTTTCCTGGCCCAAGGCTTCAGCTGAAAATAGACAAGACATTAACACTAAGCTGATACCTGGGCAAAACACCAATGTCAGCAGGACTAATTTGTCTTCCACTGAAGGACTGGATATGCCCAAGAATGGTTCAGAGATGCATGTGTCAGTTCATGAAGATACTGTTTTGACTTCATCTACCCTTAGTCCATCAAAGATAGATGTTAGACCTAAGACCTCTTGTAGAACCTCAGGAGGCAAGTCACAGGTTTTTCCAAGTCTACCCTTACCTATCCGAGAACTGAGAGAACATCAGAAGTCCCCAAGTCAGGGGAGGAAACGTCTGAAGTACACAGGCAAGCAGAACAATACACCATCGGTCAAGAATGTTTGGATGCAAAATAATGACTTAATGTAAAACCTTTCTGCTCTGACTTTATCTAGAGATCAATTGCAGGTATTGCAGAAAGGTCTTTTATACATTCCTGCTACACTCAGTAACTTGTGATTTTGTTTTGGATTTGATATTGTTTTGCAGGTATGCTATGTTGAATATCGTTTCCTAAGACTGATGCCCAGATTAATACATTTAAGAAACCAAGCATCTATATTCCTATTTTTCATACACAAGTTGAAGCATTTTTAAGAACATGTGAACATGTTACCGCTTTTCTTTCTTCTTAAGACAGTCATATATTCTTCCTTCCAAGCCACTTTCCATTTTGTATCTCTAGACTTTGACTGTAATAGGTTATTGGGGGGGTCTTTACTGCTTATATTATTCTCTAAGATGTAAGTTTCCCTGTTAAGATAACTGCTGTTTTATAAATGCATAGTTTTTGTACTGTTATTTATATATATATATATATATATATATATATATATATATATATATATATATATATAGCTATACATTACTGCTTCCTGTAATGACTTACAGTTTTTCCATAGTATGTTTGAAAAGTTTGTAAAATTCAATAAAAATATATTTGAAAAAAAAGAACATGTGAACATGATCTTTTTTGTATGTATAATGAATGCAATAATGCTTATAAAAATACTGAGATATTTTTATAATGTATCATCTAATGAGTATAAGGCACTCAAGCAGCTACAAGCTAATGATGATATTACTATTTGTCCCACTGATAAGGGTGGTGCCATAGTAGTCTTAAACCATACTGATTATATAGAAGCTACGCATTTGTTACTGTCTGATAAGTCTACTTACAAACAAATCACACTCGTAGAAGTGAAAAGGCTTATTTGTGAAGTACACAATGAGTTGTATGATTCCTTGGCATGTAGGTATATCAGTAAGGAATTGTATGAGTTTTTTATGGTACAAGCACCTGTTATTCCCTTAATTAAAGGACTGCCTAAGATACACAAGTCTTTGTTTAATCCCCCTTACAGACCTATAGTTTCTGGTAATGGTCAGCTCACTGAGCCTATTTCCATTTATTTAGAAAAAAACCTTACCATTGTTATTAAAGGTTTGGCTGTTTTAACAGATGCTAAAGGGTTTCTTATGTCTCTTTATCAAGACTTGGAAATGTATCCATTAGGAGATGATGATATATTAGTTACACTTGATGTTTGTTCTTTATTTACTTGTATACCAAATGCTTTAGGCATAGATTCCATGAAAAAATTCTTGATTGAGAACAGTGACTCTTCTACCAACACTATACACACACTTTGTATGTTGATGGACTTAGTGCTTGTAAACAATGTTTTTATGTTTAAAGGGGTACACCATGTGCAAACTCCTATTCAATATAGTTATGGCACAATGGGAGATTACCATGGCTTTAGCAAATGAATCAAGTTATGTTACTAGTTATAAAAGATTTATGGGTGACATATTTTTTATATGCCCTGGATGGAACAGAGTCTGAGTTACTAGATTTCATAAAGTATTTACAGAATGCAACATTCTGCAGAATTTTAAAATGCAACATTTACAGAATTTTAAAATTCACTTTACATGCATCTACTTGGACAAATTTTTTGGATGTTAGGTTGCAAAAAACAGATGGGAATTTGGTCACTAGGCCATTTAAGAAAGACTATAAAAAGAATAGAAAGAAGCAGTATGCATCCTACTTTTAAATTTAATAATGTTGTCAGATGAACTAGCAGCAATGCAGTTTGCTTACATGAAGCTGGGGATTTGAAGAAGCAATTTTTTGAAGAGAGGATATGATGAGACAGATTGTGATGGTATTTTTAGGGTAGTTAAGGGAGAGAGAGGGAAAATAGGCAAACCATATTTTTCTAGGAGGAATGATATACAGGTTGATGGAAATATTAATTTTAATGCAAATAGACTGAGTATTTTCCTGCCTTTCACATCTGATAATAAAATATTCTGAATATTTTACAGAAAAACTGGCATATTTTGACGGCAGATGATGACATTAGGAGAGAAGTAGGGGTTAGACTGGCTATTACGTACAAGAATATGAAATCCTTGAAGAGGCGTATTTGTAATAGAACAAGTTTGACTAAGTCTGAGATACTGACTGAAAGTGTTGGACTTTTAGGTGTAGAAATTGTAATTATTGTGAATACATCTCTAAAGATAATAATTTTTTTATACATCCTACCACATTTAAAGTATTTAGGTTCACCCATTATGCAGATTGTACCACAAAAATGTGGTGTATATAGCTAGGTGTGTGAGATGTTCGAAATTTTATGTTGGTAAGACCAATCAGCCACTTAAAGATTGGATTAGAGAGCATGTGTATTATATGAATATACTTGACACCAAAAGTGCCCTGGTCAGACATTTACTACATGCTGGGTTTGACCACCGATTTACTTTTTCGGTTATTCAGGTCATAACTAGTAAAGGCAGGATAGGAGATATTAAAAATTTAACAGAAAAGGCAGAGCAAAGATGGATCATTCAGCTGCAAGCAGACAATACTTTTGGGCTGAAGAATGTAGTTTCACAAACCATTTTTAAAGGAAAGAAAGTTATTTCATTAATTAATATATGGTAGGTTACATTTACGTTAACACGAGAGTTAGGCTGGTTGCCAAGGCGATGACGTTCTCGTGAGATGTGCAGTATGCCTTCGATGCAATGGATTTATTTGAGACTGCGTAATTCTAGTATTATACTTTTGTAGGTAGGTTAAGGAACAACTTGTTATATTTAGTTCATTTTATTTTAGATACATATTATAGGTAAGAATATATAGATAGAACATTTTATTATATTATGTGCCTATAAAACATACAGGATTCTGCATTTTAAATAAGGAGGTTTTCAGTACTAGATGTACTGTATACTTTTGGTGCAGATTGATTAAAACAACCGTGTTTTATAAGCATTATCGTATTTATGGGATGTTTTATTTTATGATTATTAGAATCTGATATAGACAGAATTTTAAAATGATCTATTTGTGAATGTTTTTGTTTGCATCTTTTATTTTAAGGTTTTATGAGATGATAATTTGTTGTCATGACAACTTTTATCTCGATTGGTAATTAAGCTGTCTAGTATTGTATTAAGTGGTGATTTTGTTATTCTACTTCAAAGTCTGATGAAGCGTAGCTGAACCATGTGAAAGCGCTTACTTACTGTCATTCTTGTCTTAATAAACGGTATTATTTGCTAGCCCTGTCTGCCGTATTTGTCGCTATTGTTTTTCTACTTTTGGATTTTCTTTTTGAGTATGGGGTGCAGTGCGACTCAGTCCCTAGGAAAGAATTGTAGCTGTTCCTTGATACATCTGGAAGGTTTTGTTTAACAGTATTTTAAGAGGAGGAGAAGCACCAACATCCTGGAAGAAAGTGGTGGTGGCTCTAATACCTAAAGAGGATAAATACCCATCAGACCCAGATTCATACAGGCCCATTTCAACTCTAAACCATGCTTATAAAGTGCTTATGTCTATAATGGCTAAAAGAATGGCAAAGGTGATGCCAAAATTGATTGACATTGATCAGTGTGGTTTTGTGGAGGGAAGGCAAATATATGACAACATTAACAGAACACTGATGATCCAGAGGGAAGCAAAATATAAGAAAATACTACTGTTGTTGGTGGATCTAGATGCAGAGAAAGCATTTGACAGAGTACGATGGGAGTTTATGAACAGGGCAATGGAAGCAGCTACATTCCATGATAAAATTATAAGGTTGGGTTTGGAGGCAAAAATTAAAGTGGGTGGGTTCCTCTCTAATAATTTCTGTTTGCGCAGAGGTACCAGGCAGGGGTGTCCTCTTTCCCCTTTGTTATTTGCCTTATATTTAGAACCACTGGCAAAGAAAATAAGGGACTCAGAAATTCAAGGATATAACCGGTATGGTTCAAGAAAAGCTGTCTCTATTTGCGGATATTATTTTATACCCAATAAAACCAGAAAACACATTTCAGTGTTGTGGAACATTTTGAGGCAGTTTCAAATCTTTTCAGAATACAAAATGAATGAAGCTAAAACAAAGGTAATAGCTGTAAATTATGTACCTACACACAAATTGGTTCAGAAATATTAATATTTATGGGAACATGATAAAATGAAGGAATTAGGAATATGGACTAAAAAAGGATTTTGGTGTGGCAGCTAAGGATAATATGTGGGAAGAAACTAAACAAAAGATAATATAAAAACTGAGAAATTGGAAGCTGTGTTATATGGATAGCAAGATACAAGCAGTTAAAATGTTTTTACTCCCGTTAGTTTTATACGCAAGTAAGGCATATTTTTATCAACCAGAGAAGAAGCTGTGGATAGCAATTAATAAAGAGCTGAAGGATTGTATATGTGAGGGGAGGATGGCAAGAGTCAAGTGGGATAAGCTGATTCTTCCAAAGGAACAAGGCAGTTTGGGATAACCTGATCTGAAGGTGTATTTCAGAGCTATACAGTGAAGGCTCCTATACATAGCACAACCAGAAACCTATAATTCAAAGTAGAAAAGGATGATGAAGAAACGAAGGAAGCTCAAGAAACAAGGAGAGATTGGGATTTTGGATGCTTATCGTTAATAACCATACATAATATTATATTCATAACCTAGCAGAAAGTATTCTAAGAACTAAGCCAACATGAGAATGGAGAAAGGAGATTCTACCGAAAGGTATGACTGCAATTAGGGATACAGACAATAGGCAAGAGGAGGCTTGAATTTATTGGCGAAAACTGACAAAAGAACCAAGCTATTGGGAGCTAATAGAGAGGGAAAGGTAAGAGAATGGCAAGTTGCCAAGAATTTATTTGGACTGCAAGCTACAGATGGTCTTCCCTATCAAGGACTGATATCAGAGTATAGGCAAATTGAAATAAATAGGAGCATTCTAAGCAAAATACCAGCACTGGTACAGTTTTTAAAAGAATCTAGAGCAGAATCTGCTGTTAAAAAAGAATAATTAGTAGAGCATACAAAATATTGCATGACAACTATAAGAATCAATCACAGGAGGTTAGAAAGGATTGGGAAGACAGACTGGATAAGCAATTCACAAAGAAACAATGGGGGGGTCTATGTATGTCTCTCAAACATGCAACAAACGCTAGGAGATTTAGGATCTTTGCTTAGAAGTGTTTACAGGGATATTTTTATACCTCAAGTAAACTCAAAATAATTTTCCTCAGGTAGACAGCAAATACTGGAGGTGTGATGGAAAATAAAGGGGTTATTCAGAACATATTTTTGGGAGTGTAATGAGCTGGCAGACTTTTACTGGGTGAGCAAACTGGTGTACCTAAGGGAATGATTTTTTGAGCTATAATACAGAATCAAAATTACCTAGATATAGTAAATCCTTGCTGAGTCAAATTATGGTGGCTACCAAAAAAGCAATTACTCAAAAATGGAAATTAAAGTCTAAACCAACTGTACTAGAAGTAGAGTAGTGACTATAGTAACAGGGATAAAACAACTGGAACTAGGATCTTTATAAAAGGGTAGGGCAAATTACAAAGAAAAAATGGGAATTGTGGGAACAATACATGCAGAGGAGAAACAAGATTTAAAAGAAGGCAAGATTAGAATGAGCTATGTAATGTTTGACCAGCAATAACTGGACATGTTACAAATGATATATAATGGTCAATATGGTTTGTTTTCATTTAAATAAATGTATGACTGTCTGTGTCATATGTGATAATTTAATAAAGATAATTCTTGTTTAAAAAATACAGTCATTCTCAGCCACATTTTCAAGCAAAACTTTATTTCAGAAATGAGACTGATACTTTATAGTCTGCAATTTATTCACTCAGTTCAGTGGTGGTGTTCTTGATTAAACTTCCTCTCCAACCACTTTCAAGCATTTTCTTTTTAGAGCAATGGAAAAGGTTTCAATCGCAAAGTCTCTCTATGAACTTTATTATCAGAAAAATGAGAAGCAGAATCCCCTTCTGCTTGCTGGTTCCCTTTTTGCTGGGTAATCTATTTTTTTTTTATATTTTCTCCTTAGCCTGTTCTTCATCCAAAAACTTGAGACAGTTGGGTACAGCAAATTGAATCTCATACCTTCCTCCTGATATGCCTCAGTTGCTGGGATAAATCTGCTTCTCTTCTACATAGTGTACAGTGAATAATCAGTTTCCATAAACACTCTGCTCTCTCCAGTTTTTAATAGTTTTCCATTCTGCACACTGTCAGGATTAAATCTTTCTGCTGTATGACTCATATTTACTAATAAAGGTCTTGGATGTTTTTTCGTGGCCAGGTTTGGAGCATACATAATTAACACATATTGCTGTTGAACACAAGCAGACAGGTGATCTGCTGTTGCGATCCCTGACCGGGAAAAAGCCGAAAGAAGAAGAAGAAGCTGTCGAACACAAGTTCAGTCGCTTATTTGGGCTTTCATAAAATTAACACAGTCTGTTCCTTCCAGTTTCTCTGGTACAGCAGAAAATCGCAGGTCTTCTTTGCACACTCTGTCCTCTAACTCTACTACCTTTTGAAACAGCTCTTCTTGCAATGCCTAATACTCAAGCAGTCTTTTCATTTCAGTCTCTGATTTTTCAGCTTTTTGCTTAAACTGCTTTTTTCCTGAACGGCTGCAGGATTCTTCCCAACCACTGATTTCTCTTCACCTTTTCTGGTTGACTTCTTTCAGGTCCTCTAAATTTCTTCATTGCTGGCATCCAGGTAGTGTGCTTGCTATCCAGTAACTGAATTTTACCCAAAATAAAAATTTTGCTGGCTGCCTTTTCTCAATTTCTGCTTTCACCCTGGGAGATCTGAATTAAGCCATTGGTCATGTGCAGCCATCTTTGAAGTCTCCCAATGGGCAGTATTTTGATATGCAAAACAGGAACAAAAGAAGCCTATCCCTGCAAAATTGTCTCCGAGTGCCACTTTTTGTAGAACAGAGGTGGTAAGGAGAACACTGGTAAATAATAAACTACAACCTGCACAGTAGATTAATGAATCTTAATTCCAAAAAAAAGAAAAAAACAGAGAAAGCCTGGACTAATTCAGCAAAGCAAGGCTACTGATGATGTTGCAGAGACTAGGATCAATTTCCAAAATAGCTCCCACCTTTGTTTTACAACTAGCTCTATTCAGCATTTTCTGCCAGTCAACAAGAACCCCTTTGTTCCAGTTCAAACCATGCCCCCACTAAGTCTTTATGTTTAGTGCACAAGGGGCTTCCAGTTCTTCTTTGGCAGAAATCATCAGAGATGGAAGAGCTGCTATGAAGAGAGGAACAAGGTGACAGAAAACGACCAATATCTGACGCACTACGTTTGGGCACAAGAGTTCCATCCCCACCAAGGACTTGTACTCATTTCCTCCAATCTGATCCATAACCTGAAATTGGGACTAGGACTGTATATCTGGACCTTCATAGTAACTTGACACTCAGACCTTTACTCATCTGTTGAAACTGTTCACTATGAATTCTTGTAATAAAATATCAACTTAGATTTTGCTCCTACTACACTCTAAAAATCTGTACAGCTTATTTGTACCATGTGTGTCTTCATCTGCCCTTTCAAACACTTTATCAAATGCAAATCATAATGTTTCTGCTTTCAGTCTTTATGCAAGATGCAATATTCAAAAGATTATTAGGTATAACAATGATCTGAAAAAGCTCTGCTGAGTAGAGAGCGAAAGCACAGCACATTTACATTGTTTTAGCCATAGTTTTTTTTACCATTTCCTTCTCTAGGAATACATAAAAAAAAGAAAGATCTGACACCTATAAACACCCTCAAGCCCCATAAAAGTGGACTCCCATAAGTCTTTGTAGTGCAATATTCCTGTTCCACTAAAAAATTGGGCAATTACACTTATAAAACAGCTGGTACCTTCTATAACCTCATAAAAGCAGGCTCTGACCATCCTTAGACTGAAGAGAAAGGACTGGATTGTAACACGGTCACATTCAAAAGATCTCATCCCACTCCTAGTTACAAGCTCTGTAAAAGCGGGCTTCAAAATGGTCAATTCGCTGACGTGGTATTATTTTTTTCTTTTTTTAGCATGACTCAAAATAAGTACTTAAAAACCTTTATGTGCTTTAAAGAAAAAATAAGACATGTCTCACCAAGAACCACAAAGCAGTTATAACTGTATAACACTCGTCTGCGTTGAACTTGTGTAAAATAGGTCACAGAGACAGAATCGTACCAGAGCTGACAATAAAACGATATAATAAATTACAAACTATTTTACTCCCCAAACTATAAAGAGTATAAACTACTATGAATACCTACTATTAAGTCATTACAACATAACAGTTTTTTGGGATTTCTTCCTTTACTAATTAAACTTTATACTATACTTTATAAACCACTCGCATCAGGAACCAACAGCGAACAACATGCAATAATCTCTTAGCGCCTCTGCTTAAACAGCCTCTGTAAAGGCTGTTTAAGCCGAGGCGCTAAGAGATTATTGCATGTTGTTCATTGTTTCTTCTAAGAAAGATTGGTTTGCTGATATTCATTTCAACTATATTGAACATTGTCAAGAGACTTTTGCTGCTATTTAGTGAATTTTGGAACTGTTTTGCTGCTACTCATTTTAATAGCACTGTTACTCAATAAACGGATTTGAGTTACAGAAACAAGGAGGTATTAGTTACTGGTCTTTGTTGTTGTTTATACTATGCTTCTCTGAAAATGTAGTAAGCCAAGTACTATGAAGCTTTGGTAATGTAAGAAAGGAGCTGGAAATTTCAGCTGCGATTGAGAGGAGTTAACATCCTCCTGCAGATAAAGGACTAGCTTAAAGACCCCACCCAGAGAAAAAAACTTATATAAATTAAGGAGTAAACATTTCACCCAAATGGAAAACACCAGACATAACCAAATCAGAAATAAGCTTAACACTAGCCAATTGTACCAACTGCTCCTCCCTCTCCCTTTGTGTAAACTTGTATACAAGAACAAGCCTTAACCTACTTTTTTCATAAATGTTTTGGATCTAATGATGTCTAGAAGATGAAAGAGCTAATCCGAATAAACATCTTTGAAAAAACTAACTAAAGGCAATTTTTTCCTGAAAATTGTTAAAGCTTCTACTGGTTTAAGAACTTTTGAAAGGATTGAAATATTTTTTATACAGAGCTACTATCAAGTAATGGTCAATTTTCAACAGAAACCCAGCACCGCTCTCCCTTTCACTTTTGTTTTTTGATCATCCTGGTGATGGCCTTTTGGCTTCTCATATTAATTTAACTTGATTTGGATAGTTACCACTTTGTAGGACCTGTGACTTTGGCTTTTTCTCTCTTTCTATAAGTTGTTAGTGAGTAAATCAATTCTGCTAAAAGTTTTCTTCTTCTTGTGTCACACAAAGGAAACAGTCTGCAGTCTGTAGTTTCATGTGCTCACATTTCCTTATGTAACCTTAAGTGCACTATCCCAGATTCACATTGCAACAGAAATCTAAGTAAAATGCAAATGTAACAGACTAAAAAATGCGTCAGAACAAGAAAAACTTTGCAAATCCATGCACGTTCTCCACAAGCCAAACCAAGAAACCAAAGAACTGAAGGTATAAAGTAAGCACTTTCGTTCTTATTCGTGATCCAATAACTTTAGGTTCGTAGGTTAGTATTAGACTAACTGCCCTTATGGTCCATTTTAAGCCTAGCCAATTACCCCATGTGAGAATCAAACCCTGCACCTTGTGTTTGCAAGGTAAACACTTTAACCATTATGTCAACTTCCCATATTCATCAGAATAAGTAGAATTATACCCTTTTTTTATACTATTAAAAAAAATCACATGACACTACATCACCAATGGCATAATTAATTAATCCTATGTTAAATATACAGGTTTTAAATATCATACTGAAATACTAATATTCAACTGCTGTTTACATATATTTACAAAAGCTGTTTTGTGTACATAAAAGTACATAATAAAAACTAATGATTATGACACATTTATAATCTTTGGGCTAGTAAAAAAAAGTACAGTTTTGTACCTACCATAAATGTAGATGTTCGAGGATCCACATTGCTGCAGTCCTAACCATTGGGTAGTCCGCTGTCCAGTCGGCCCGAATACCAAAGTATATGGCTGGCCGGTCAAGGCGCGAGACTGACGCCAGAACGCCAGGGTACTACGCATGACCGACGTCATATCCTCAGTCTTTTCTTGCCCCAGATGTCAGAAGACCCTAAAAAGACAAGGCCAAAACCAAAAACACCAAACACTCCTGCACCAAAAATATGCACAATATATACAAAATTACAAGAGTATAACCTCACCTACACAAACACCCCTAAACACAGAGGGGAAGGAGGGTAAATTGGACTGCAGCAATGTGGATCCTCGAACATCTACATTTATGGTAGGTACAAAACTGTACTATGTTCTTCATTCCACATTGCTGCAGTCCTAACCATTGGGTAGAATCCCAAAGCAGAGGTAAGGGAGGCTGGCAAATCATAAGGAAGCAGGAGCTGTCAACATGCCTTGCAAAATAGCTGTGGCAAAACCAGCCCTAGATTTAGAGTAGAGAGGAAGGTGGTAATGCTTAGAGAAAGTATGCACTGAACTCCAAGTAGCTGCCTCCAAAATATCCTTAGTTGCCACTCCTTAGAAATGCTGTTGAAGTGGCAGTAGCCCTAGTGGAATGAGGCCTAATCCCAGCTGGAATCTCCTTGCCATGATGGGAATAACAAAATGCAATGCAAAACCCAATCCACTTAGAAATAGTTTGTTTTGACACAGGCTTGCCCTGAGAACTCAAAGCAAAGAAACAAACAACTGCTGAGACTGCCTAAAATCCTTAGTCCTGCTTAAATAATAACGCAACTGCCTGTGTACATCTAAAGTGTGCAAAATCTTTTCCCCTTATTTTGGGGATCTGCATAGAAAGTAGGCAAATGAATAGTTTGGTTTAAAGCCACACTAGAAACCACCTTAGGCATAAAAGAAGGATTAGTAATGATACCCTATCCTTATGGAAAATCAAAAAGGCTCTACCGCCATAAGGGCCTGCAATTCAGAAACCCTTCTTGCAGAAGTAATGGCCAACAAAAAGCAGTCTTCCATGACAAGTATTTCAATTCAGCAGTAGCGGCTCAAAAGGTTGTAGAGTAAGTTTCTCCAACACAAAATTGAGATCCCAAGCAGGAGTAGGAGCTCACGGGGGTCTTATATTCTTTGCCCCTCTAAGAAATTGCTTGAACAAAGGATGCGAAAACAATGGTGGGTCACAATCATAGTGAGCTGAAATTGCTGCAGCATGAATCTTAATGGAAGAGAAAGACAAACCTTTGTCCAATAACTCAGTAAGATATTGAAGAGCCACACTCAAATTAGGCTCAGAAATCTCCAAATTCTTTGCTGCACTCCAAAATAAAAATCTCTTCCATTTTTCGTACACTTTCCTTGTACTAGGTCTCCTGGCTTCCATAATCACATTTAAAACTTGTTGAGGAAGTTGAGACCTGCTGTGTTTCAAAACAGAATATGCCAGGCTGTTAGATGAAGAGAGTGAAGCTTGACATTGAGCAGGTGACCGTCTCTCTGAGACAACAGTGGAATCAAAGGTAAAGGCCATGGAGGCTTCCTTACCAGACTCCTCAGTAATGGGTACCAGTGTTGCCGAGGCCAATCTGGAGCTATTAAAATCATCCTTGGCTTGTCTTGTCTGACCTTTAGGAGCACCTTTGGGAGAAGAGGCAGAGGTGGAAAGGCATACACATGAAGATTTTTCCAACTGAAAGAAAGAGCATCCACTTTCCAAGCTGTGTGATGAAACCTCTTTGTGCAAAACTTTGGCAGCTGGTGGTTTAGTGGAGAAGCGAACAGATCTATGTCTGGAGTTCCCCATGACACTGTCAATTTCAAATACATGAAGATCCAGTTTCCACTCGGGATCCATGATTTGTCTGCTTAACACATCTGCTAAGGAGTTCTGTGCTCCCGGCAGAAACCTTGCCTGAAGAGTTAGTTGCAAGCTGAGCGCAGTCTCCCATAAAATCATTGCTTGCCTGCACAACGGAATGTGTTCCCCTTGTTTGTTGATGTACCACATGACAGTTGTGTTGTCTGTTAGAATCAACACCTGCCCTGGAAGAAGTAACTCCTTGAAAGCCATTAATGCAAACTGGACTGCTAACATCTCCTTCATGTTGATATGTAGATGCTGTAGTCTGGCAGGCCACTTGTCTTGTATCCACTTTCCATTTAGATGAGCTCCCAAGCAATGTCTGAGGCATCTGTCGTTAGAATCTGACTTGCCTCTGGCCGGGTCACAGAGAGTCCCTTGTTTAGGTGACATTCCTGAGCCCACCACAAAAATTCCTGTTGAATGCAAGGTATTATTTGAATGACAGTGTCCAAATCCTGGCAGTGCTGTGTCCATACATTTTTGAGATACCATTGCAACTTCCTCATATGCAGTTTGGCATTGGGAAGCACCAGAATACAAGATGCCATGAACCCTAAGGCTTGAAGGACTGTCCTTGCAGTCAGCCCGGACTGAAGAGATATTTGATGGAAGTAAATGGAAAGATTCTTTTGTTTGTCCGGGGTTAAAAAGGCCATCTGGGCTGCTGTATTCAGTCTCACACCCAGAAAGCACATGTCTTGAGAGGGTACTAGACTGGACTTTATTTCGCTCACAGAATACCCTAGGCATCTTAGCACTGCTATCACATATTCCAAATGCTGTAAAGGTCTTCCTTTTCTTGAGCCAGAATCAGGCAGTCGCCCAAGTAAGGATAGATTTGAATTCCTTTTAGCCTGAAGTAAGCTATCACTGGAGCCAGAACCTTTGTGAATACTCTGGGCAGTAGATAAGCCAAAGGGCAATGCAGAGAACTGATAATGGGAATTTCCAGCTCGAAAACGCAGATACTTCCTGCAACTTAGTCTGATAGGCACATGAAGGTAAGCCTCCTTGAGATCTAAAGTTACCATCCAGTGATCTTTGCCCAGCATAGGTAAAAGCTGTTGTAACGTCAACATTTTGAACTTGGGAATGTCCAGATAAGTGTTGAGGATAGATAAATCCAAAATTGGTCTCCACGTGTCCCCCTTCTTTGGTACTAGGAACAGGCGAGAATAAAATCCTAGACCCCTTTCTGGCACAGGGACTGGCTGAATGGCCCCTATTTGGAGTAATAGAGAAATTTGCTTGTGAGCCTCTTTTCTTTGCAGAGGAGGAATGTCTGGCATGCCTTTGAAAGGAGGCACGGTATGGAAATAAAACCTGTAACCATGGTGAATGATATCCAAAACCCATCTGTCTTGGGTAATTAAATCCCAATTTTCCTTGAAAAGAGCCAGCCTTCCTCCCAAAGGTGCTGCCAGACGAGAATGTACTGGCAGCTGAAAAGGCAGGTCATTGGGTCTGTTTACGAAAGGACTGACCCCTGCCCTCACCAGAAGTCTGAGCAGGTGAACTCCCTGTTCTAGGCCTAAAAGAACCTTGAGCTCTGCCCCTACCACGTCTAGACCTACCCCTAGACTGGGAATCATAAGCAGGATATGTCCATCCCTTAGTAGGCCAATTTCTACTAAACTTGGAGGCTGCACCTGCAAAAATCTTTAACAGTTTGCATAGACTTAGCCTTGTCCTCCATTTTCTTTAAAACTGCTTCCACAGGCGAACCAAACAACACGTCAGACTGTAAAGGAGCATCCAAAATCCTTGTCTTAACATGCTCAGCTAAATTCTGATCCCTCAACCAGGCGTGCCTGCGAAGAACAGAACCAGTGGCAGCCACCCTTGAGGAGGCCTGTACAGCATCAAAACCACATTGCAATGAATGCTTACCCACCTGTTCAGACACATGAACTAAATCCTGCAACTCTTTACACTCAATACCTTCCGCCAGAGCATCCACCTTAGACTTCAATTGTGAAAGGAGATAATTTTGATATTTTAACATGTGAAACTGGCAATTCAACACCCTCATGGCTAAAGTGGAAGAAGTATACACTTTCTTTCCCCATCTATCCAAAGCCCTTGCCTCTTTATCAGGAGGAACAGGATTTTTAACAACAGAAGCCTTAACACCTTTAGGCCCCTGAGAAACAGTTTCGCTGCCCTAGGACTCTTAAAAGATACTTATGAGCTTCAGGCACCCTATAGTACCTATCCGGTTTAACTGGGGCAGGAGGCAAAGAATCAGGGTTCAGGGAAGCCTCTGCAAAAACATCTACCACCACATTCAGAACAGGAGGTATAGCTAAAGGCCTATGCTGGGGTAAAACAAGAATTCCCTAAGCCTCTTCCTGGAATCAGAGAAATCTTGACCTTCCCATTTAAAATGCTCCCTCATGGAATGCAGAGTCTCTGAAAATGAAAAATCCTCAGGAGGAGAAGCTGAAGGAGTAGAATCATCCACATCAGAATCGGAATAAGGAGGATACTCCTGCAAGTCTTCAGAAGACTCAGAAGCCTCGAACACTGCTCAAAACTCTCAAACTCAGGCTCCACCCTAGGTCTCTTATCAGGAGGGGGCATAGAACCTCTAATCATAGTAATCAAATCCTCTGCCATTTTAAGCATATGTTTCTTAGGCAAAGATCCTGAAGAGCTAGGAGAAACCCCACTGAAGTTAAACCTGGCCTGCCTCTCAAAGAAGCCTTGGAAACAGAAGGGGAGGCTCTAACCACCTTAGGAAGAGAGGGAAGAACAGCCACCTGAGAAGCCCCTTCAGCCTGGCCTACCTCCTGAGAGGGCACATCCTGTAACAGTAAAGTCTCTCCCTGAGACTCCAAAGAAACTCCTGGCAAAACCTCTGGCTCCACTGAGCCTTCTAAAGAACCGACGTCCGGGACTGCCGGTTCTTCCCCTCTAGACTTTGCTGCTTTGTCCTTGCGCTTTTGCGCCGGAGCATCCGACGGCATTTTATAATTACAACGCTTCCCAAAAACTAACCTGGCACAGTCTAACCTTCTCTTAATAGTGCGTTTGTTAAATCTAGCACAAGAGCGGCATCCAACAACGTCGTGCTCAGGCCCTAAACAAGGTATACACAAGGTATGGTAATCCCTATGAGGTATCTGTTTCCCACAAGAAATACAGTTATTCACTTTTCTGACATCCGGTTAAATACTGAGGCAAGAAAAAACCAAAATATTCCCCAACGGGTACTTAGCCAACTTTGATTCGGTCTGAAACTCCGACTTCAGAAAATTTCAGAACGCCAACCTGCACTAAACTGCTTCTGCATCGGACCATGCGAAAAGACTGAGGATATGACGTCGGGTCATGATTAGTAGTACCCCACGTTCTGACGTCAGTCTAATGCGCCTTGACCGCCAGCAGCCGCCATATACTTTGGTATTCGGGCCGACTGGACAGCGGACTACCCAATGGTTAGGACTGCAGCAATGTGGAATGAAGAACATCATTTTATGTTAATGTGCTCATTTAATCTTGTTTTTTTTTTTTGCCTGCTGCCAGCCTAATTTGCCATTCTTTTTCTTCATATTCCAAGTATGTATTATAATCTCCCTTAAATCAATACATTTTAACTTCAACTAGGACAAAAAAATGTGAATTTCTTGAAATATGTACATTCATTTGCATGTTTAGCTAAAGCATTACTAAAGTCACCCTTCTTTATAGCTGCAGTGTGTCCATATATTCTTTTTGAAAGTTTTCTTATTGTCTTTCCTACATAAAAACAGTCACGTTTCACAAGAAGTTAAATAGACTATACCACTTGAATTGCAGATAAAATGTCCTTTTGCCAAAAATTCCCCTCTTAAAACTCTTAACATAGATACTAGCTGTGCCACTAATATATCTACAGAACTTACATTTTTTACATTTATAAGTCTCAAAAATGTTGCCTTTTGTGTTTTCTGTTGTACTTAATCTCTCTAAAATTGATGTTAAACTGTTCCTACTTTTCTAAGTAAACAGAGGCTTGTCACCTAGCACTTCTGACAAATCATTGTTACCCAATTTAATGTTCCAGTTGTCTATCAAAATATCTTTTATTACACCCATATCTTTGGAAATTGGTAATGAAAATGACCTATTAAAGCTACTTTTCTCACTGTTATTTAGTTCTCCTTTCTGCTTTGATGTTATACTATTTGTTTTAAAAATGCATTTGAATTTTTCTTGTTGCATGAATATTTCATTCACAACTCTAATAATTTGGTATTATACCCTCAATCCAGAAATAATCTTTTCAAACCATTTGCATATGTTAAGTATGTCTCATCTTTACTGGTCATTCTACTAAGTCTAATAAATTGACTTTTCACCATGTTTATTTTCATGTGCATGGGAGTTTGACTCTGTGTAAGTAGCTGTTGACAAAGATGGCTTTTCTAAACACTTTACTTTCAAAGCATTTGTTTGTTCTTATCCAGTGTAATAGTTAAATCCAAAAAATGAACTACTACATCTTTACTGTTTAAAGTAAAATTCAAAAATATGTACTGTGATACTGTGATTTCAGTTCTTAAAAAAATGGTCAAGTTCTTCAACTGCACCAGCCTAATAAAAAAACAAGTCAATAATAAAAATGCTTGTAAAACACTCCTTTTTAAATAATGTATTTTTAGATGTTCCTCTTCTCACCATGCCATGAGTAAGTTGGTGAATACAGGTGCTACTCTGGCACCCATGGCCACTCCTTTAATCTGTTTAAAATATTTGTTTTGAAATCTACACTAATTACTTTCCAAAATAATTTCCAAAATTTACCAAAAGATAAGGTGTTCAGAAAACATGCCATTTACAACTCAGTGTTACACTCTACTTTACACATTTTTAATGATGTCTGTGAAACTGATTTAAGATAAAATTACAGAAGAACAGTGGTTGTAAGTTTATTTTAACTGGTCTGAAAAGGAAAAGAGAGCTTTGCATAATAACGATTAATGAAGATATGCGCGTTACGAAAGCAGACAAGGGTAATAGAACAGTAATCATGAACACTAATAATTACAAACAAGCTATATTTGATTTGCTCAAATATGGAGATTGTTATAAAGAAGTTCGTAACAATGACATTGTCAAAGGTTTTTTTCTGATGTAAATAAGCTACTCTATGATTTGTTAATTCAGGGCTACATAGACTTTGAGATTTATGACTTCTTCAAACTGGAGCATCCAATAATGGCTAAGATTTTCGGTATACCAAAAATTCACAAGGATAAATTAAAGCCACCCTTTAAACAAATAAAGGCAGTGGATTTTGTTTTTACAAAACTGAACACATTTCTATTCATCTAGACAGAATTCTAAATTCCATAGTACAAAGGTCAGATTTTTATCTAAGGGGTTCATGGTATTGATTAGAACTATTAGAAGACTATAAGGTGTATGACAATGAAGGTTATTTAGCTACTTTAGATGTATTTTGATAGACAACTGGAAAATTACATTAGGTAACAAGGATTTGTCAGAAATGTTAGGTATCAAGCCTGTCTTTACCTATAAAAGTAGGAAAATTTTAAAATCAATTTTAGAGAGATCAAATACAACAGAAAACACCAAAGGCAACATTTTTGGGACTTAAAAATTTAATAATGTAAGTTCTGTAGATATATTAGTGCTAGCATCTATGTTAAGAGTTTTAAGAAAGAAAATTCGGCAAAAGGTCATTTAATTGCAATTCAAGTGGTATAGTGTATTTAGCTTCTTGTGAAATGTGTGACTATTTTTATTTAGAGAATACAATAATAAAACTTTCAAAAAGAATATATGGACACACTACAGCTATAAAGAAGGGACTTTTTAATGCTTTGGCTAAACATGCAAATGAATGTACCAGTTTCAAGAAGTTTACATTTTTTTGATTAGATAAAGTTAAAATTTATGGATTTAAGGGAAATTACAATACACACTTGGAATGTAATGGCAAATTATGCTGGCAGCAGACAAAAAAAAATTAAATAAGCACATTAATATAAAATGTGTTTTTACTAGCCCAAAGATTAAAAACTTGTCATAATCATTAGTTTTTATTATATCCTTTTATATTTTTATGTACACAAAACAGCCTTTGCAAATGTATGTATCATTTGAATATTAGTATTTCAGTATGACATTTAAAACATGCCGATTTAAAGTAGGATTCATTAATTATTCCATTGGTGATGTAGTGTCATGTGATTTTTTTTAAATAGTATAAAAATGAGAATGTGTAATTCTACTTATTCTGATGAAGTTCTGTTTGAATAAAGAACAAAAGTGCTTAATTTACACCCTCAATTCTTTGGTTTGGCTTGTGTGGATTTATAAAGTGCAAATGTTAACACAACTGTTAGCAAGATAATTGTTAATTAACTGCACTTTGGAAAAATTATACATATCTAAAAATGCATTATTTTCATATACCAACTGAATTTGCAAAAAGTAATAATTAGAAAAAAAATGCTTTCATATGTTGTGCAGGAAACAAATTCAAATAAGGCTTGATAACATCTTTAAGTTAGGAATTAATAAATGACTGCCTTAACTGAGCTCCTTTATAAGGGCTTACCACGTCGCTGCACGTCATATTCTTTCTTTGTTTTCTCATTCCCCAGAATTTTCCATGCCTGATTAATTTCGATGAACCTCTGGACGAGTTCTTCTACTTCTCCTGCTGGCATGTCAGCACTCTGTTTGTCAGGATGGTACTGGCAGTGTTGGAAAAGGAGATGGGGATAACAAGGGGAAAAAAGAATCAACAGTAAATCCAACATTTATTTATAAATATGAAATGTGAAGAGAAATGTCAAGATAAATGAGAGAACAGTGTTAGGTCACAAGAGATTACAGTCAGGTTAATTAGTCCACTGGAGTCACAATAAAGGCACTGGTGACAACATCATAACTGCAATGACAGCACTTCATAGGTAATTTGCTGATGGAGTTATTGTGGGCCAGACTGGCAATTTGCCAAGGCCGAATTAACTAGCAAACACATATACCTGAATAAACATACACAGAATGAACATATATACCTGAATAAACATACACAGAACGCTTTAACATGCTTTATATATCCATTTATAAATTCTATTGATTTCAGCCAAATCAAATGTGTACATAAAGACAAACTAAATTCCCTTCCTGGATATCTGAAAATCTCTAACACTGAGTGATTACTACATGCTGGATGCACATAAACATAATACATACATAGAAATTTTAGCACTAAATAACATAAGTGCTACAAGGCTATTTACTTTTCTGTCAGTTTTAGACAAGATATTCAGACATAATTAAACGTGAGGCTGCCCTTTTCATATAATTAACTTAAACTCATTCACAATAATGAGCTCACTGTGGGCCATAGCACTTAACTGTCCAGAATTTTGTAAAATGTCCAGATTTTTACCTAATATTCTTGGTCTTTTCCTCATAACATGTGTGTAGTTTCTGACAAATATCACCATGGATGGAAGTAACTAAAACTTGACAAGACATCTGAGTTTGTTTCAGACTTCATATCCTTCAGAAAATGTATACTAATGCAAAACCTTTGTTATTCTAACAACTTTCTAAGTTTATAAGAAAAAAAAATTTAAATCTGTACTTTTGGGCCTTTGTCTCTCCATCATTTTTCACTTTGTGTAGAGTTCTTGCACTAAGACGTTGAGAGGTATTGTTGGCGGGGATAAGACATTGAGAGGTAGTGTTGGCGGGGATAACAAAAAAGTAGGTAAGTTGTCGTTCACTTAAAAATGAAGAAATCTCATCGATCTCCAAGTCAGATGCACTCCCAAAAAGGCTTAGTTAATGAGGTGGAGTGCAACTTGAAATGCATGTTATCACAATCAGTTATATTTGTCCCAACTTTTGACTGACTTTTCAGCAGCATTATAAACAGTGAGATCTCAAAGAAAAAAATAGAGTAACCAGGCAACAATTTAAGGATCACAGTCACAAATCAAAAAACACTGTTTACTTTTCTGTGTTATCACTGCAGATAGAAAACAGAAGTTATGTACTTACCATAAAGATAGATCTAGACAAGTAGATCCATCCTTAGTAACAGCAGTTCTGTGCAGGGATGTAGACAGAAATGTATACTTTGGACTCAGACCTTATGCTGTTGCCCCCACACTTCATTTAAAAATGTACGGAACTCTCAAAAAAAAAAAAAATGTTTTAGGGTTCCATTTTGGGTCTTTTTCGAAAGGACTGACCCCTGCCCTCACCAGAAGTCTGAGCAGGTGAACCCCCTGTTCTAGGCCTAAAAGAACCTTGAGCTCTGCCCCTACCACGCTAGACCTACCCCTAGACTGGGAATCATAAGCAGGATATGTCCATCCCTTAGTAGGCCAATTTCTACTAAACTTGGAGGCTGCACCTGCAAAAATCTTTAACAGTTTGCATAGACTTAGCCTTGTCCTCCATTTTCTTTAAAACTGCTTCCACGGGGAACCAAACAACACATCAGACTGTAAAGGAGCATCCAAAATCCTTGTCTTAACATGCTCAGCTAAATTCTGATCCCTCAACCAGGCGTCCCCAAGAACAGAAACAGTGGCAGCCCCCCCGGGGGGCCTGACAGCATCAAAACCACATTGAAAAATGCTTACCCACCTGTTCAGACACATGAACTAAATCCTGCAACTCTTTACACTCAATACCTTCCGCCAGAGCATCCACCTTAGATTTCAATTGTGAAAGGAGATAATTTTGATATTTTAACATGTGAAACTGACAATTCAAACCCTCATGGCTAAAGTGGAAGAAGTATACACTTTCTTTCCCCATCTATCCAAAGCCCTTGCCTCTTTATCAGGAGGAACAGGATTTTTAACAACAGAAGCCTTAACACCTTTAGGCCCCTGAGAAACAGTTTCCGGGTCTGCCCTAGGACTCTTAAAAAGATACTTATGAGCTTCAGGCACCCTATAGTACCTATCCGGTTTAACTGGGGCAGGAGGCAAAGAATCAGGGTTCAGGGAAGCCTCTGAAAAAACATCTTCCACCACATTCAGAACAGGAGGTATAGCTAAAGGCCTATGCTGGGGTAAAAACAAGAATTCCCTAAGCCTTTTCCTGGAATCAGAGAAATCTTGACCTTCCCATTTAAAATGCTCCCTCAGGGAATGCAGAGTCTCTCTTGAAATGAAAAAATCCTCAGGAGGAGAAGCTGAAGGAGGAATCATCCACATCAGAATCGGAATATGAGGATATCCCAAAGTCTTCAGTCAAGACTCAGAAGCCTCCTAACACTGCTCAAAAAACTCTCAAACTCAGGCTCCACCCTAGGTCTCTATCAGGAGGTGCGCGAACCTCAATCATAGTAATCGTAAATCCTCTGCTATTTTAAGCATATGTTTCTTAGGCAAAGATCCCTGAAGAGCTAGGAGAAACTCCCACTGGTAAGTTAAACCCGCCTGCCTCTCAAAGAAAGCCTTGGAAACAGAAGGGAGGCCCTGTTCCACCTTAGGGAAGAGAGGAAGAACAGCCACCTGAGAGTTTCTCCCTTCAGCCTGGCCTCTACCTCCTGAGAGGCACATCCTGCAACAGTAAAGTTCTCCCTGATGACTCCAAAGAAACTCCTGGCAAAAACCTCTGGCTCCACTGAGCTTAAAGAACCGACGTCCGGACTGCCGGTTCTTCCCTCTAACGACTTGCTGCTTTTGGTTCCTATGCTTTTGACGAGCGGGGCGCCGGAGCATCCGGACGCATTTTATAATTACAACGCTTCCTTAAAAACTAACCTGGCACAGTCTAACCTCTCTTTACTGTGCGCGCTTGTTAAACGAAGCACAAAGAAATGCGCATCCAACAACGCCGTGGCTCAGGCCTCTAAACAAGGTATACACAAGCGTATGCAATCTCATGAGGCATTCCATTTCTACAAGAAATATTAGCTATTCACTCTTTCTGACATCCGCTAAATACTGAGGCAAGAAAACCAAAATATTCCCAACGGGTACTTAGCCAACTTTGATTCGGCTCCTGAAACTCCACTTCAGAAAAATTTCAGAACGCCAACCCGCACTCAAACCCAAAAACTGCTTCTGCATCGGACCATGCGGCAAAAAGACTGAGGATATGACGTCGTCACATTATACCCTGACGTTTGACGCTAGCTCCACGCGCGCCGACCGCCAGCCATATATACTTTGGTATTCGGGCCGACTGGACAGCGGACTACCCAATGGTTATTAGACTGCAGCAATGTGGGTCAAAGAACATCATTTTATGTTAATAAAACATTTAATTTGTTTTAGTTGTTAACAGCCTAATTTGCCATTCTTTTCATTCATTCTAAGTATGTATATAATCTCTTTAATCAATACATTTTAACTTCAACTAGGACAAAATAAATTTTGAATATAAAATATTCATTTGCATGTTTAGCTAAAGCATTATTGTGTCATCTTTTATAGTTGTAGTAACATATATTTTTGAAAGTTTTCTTATTGTTTTCCTACATAAAACAAACATTGCTTCACAAAGAAGCTAAATAGACTATACCACTCTGAATTGCAGATAAAATGTCCTTTTGCCAAAAATTCCCCTCTTAAAACTCTTAACATAGATACTAGCTGTGCCACTAATATATCTACAGAACTTACATTTTTTACATTTATAAGTCTCAAAAATTTTTGTGTTTTCTGTTGTTTAAACTTCTAAAATTGATGTTAAACTGTTCCTACTTTTCTAAGTAAACAGAGGCTTGTCACCTAGCACTTCTGACAAATCATTGTTACCCAATTTAATGTTCCAGTTGTCTATCAAAATATCTTTATTACACCCATATCTTTGGAAATTGGTAATGAAAATGACCTATTAAAGCTACTTTTCTCACTGTTATTTAGTTCTCCTTTCTGCTTTGATGTTATACTATTTGTTTTAAAAATGCATTTGAATTTTTCTTGTTGCATGAATATTTCATTCACAACTCTAATAATTTGGTATTATACCCTTTTAAAATTT